>NW_011889107.1:99472-117726 GCF_000151845.1 Pteropus vampyrus | reverse complement strand
GCGGAACTCCCAGTTGTGTGGGGGAAACAAACACAATGAGACAACTATAACGCAATGTGATTGTTGCCACTATGGTGTTGTTCATAGGTGTTGTTATCAACCCAGGGAGGAACCAAGGGAAGGCTGATTTTTGATGAAGGAACTTAAGGAGGGTGTGCCTAGTGGTGAGGACAGTAAGTGTAAGAGGGGCAAAAAGATGGTTCGCAATGGCTAGACCCCGGGGTAGTTTCAAGGGACAGTGGGAGCAGAGGCTGGAGAGGTCAGAGGGGCAGTCCATGAAGGGCCTTGAATACTAGGCTAAGGAACTAGAACTTTCTGCTATAGTCAATGGGGAACCATTGGAGGATTGTGAGCAGGAGAGGGACATAGATTTACATCTTAAATGATATATAGAAGCTGGTTTGGGGAAACGGGCTGGAGTAGGAGAGTCTAGGCAGAGTGACCAGTGAAGAGGACCAGACATAGTCCAGGTAGAAGAGAAGTCTAATCTAAGGCAAGAGCAGGTGGCTCAGCAGGTGTGAGCACCTCTGGGTGTAAGAACCAAGGTGAGTGTGGGGCAGATGGGCTGTATTGCTGGCCCCACTCAGGGCATTTCTAAATCAAAGAGAGGCTGAGGCAAACAGGAACTCCAGGAACTCCTGGGCTTTAAGCTTGAGCAGGCTCAAGGTCAGCAGATGCAGCTGAGTGTGGGCCTAGAGACTTAAAAGGTCCCACAGCAGGACCCCAGCTCACCTGCAAAAATCTGGGCAAGGTCTGGCCCTGGGAAAGAGTTCCCATGAGCCAGGCACACTGTCACATGGGGCCTTGGTCCTGAAGGGAGAAGAAGTTACAAGGTAAAGAGCAGAGGATACCTGGCTCCAGCACCTTTTTGTCCAGGACTAACTCCCTTCAAACAGCTACCAGTGAAGATGGGCTATGGAGGCACCTGGGCTATTTTCTTCCCCATGCCTGGCCCTCTCAGATAAGGCTCCCCTCGGGCTCCTCTTCTGGACTCCAGTTACCATCTGCTACTTACCTGAAGACTCAAAGTCTGCATCAGGTCTGTACTGCCTCTGGCTCTAAGCTCCTGTGAGGATGAATTCTGCCCCACCTGCTCAGGTGCCTTTGGGAGTGTGCCTACTCCACCAACCCTCATCAGGATACAATCACAGGTGATGATCTAGAGTACATGGACACCAGGGCTCACTCCCTAGAGCCTATTTGGCCAATTAGTCACTCATAAAATAAACATTTATTTAAGTACCCACAGTGTGTCAGTTCCTTGACTGAGAGCAGAATTTAGGTTGAATTCTGATTTAGTTGAATCAGATTTATTCCTTGTCCTAGAGGGTTCATAGTACACTGGAGACGAACACATTCAACATGACACAACCTATTACGACATAATACAACTCAATATGACTCAACTCAACACGACATATCTCAGATCTCAGGTCGATTTTCCAGCTCTCTGGGGCCTGAGCTGGAAAAAAGGACAGCTTACAGGCAAAATGGCGTGATGGCTTACTAAGTAGGGAGGGAAGTGTTTATAGGAATGCCAGCAGTAGAGGGTGGAGATAAAGAGGCTCAGCAATCAGAACACCTGGCTTCAGTCCTGCCATTGTAATCGTGGACGGATGACTTAACTCTCGGTGCCTCAATTCCACATCTGCAAAATGTAGAAAGTAATGTGTCTTTTTGTAGGGTTTGAGGATTAATTGAGATAATACATTTAGACTACCTGACACAGTGCCTGGCATGTGGTAACACAATAGCATTGGCTATGGCGATGGTTGTTGTGCCTTAGAATTTTAAAATCTATTATACTCTTAAATTCTTGGAGTCAGAAAATCGTAGAATTGTAGAACCTTAGGATCGTAAAAACTTAAACAAAGAACCTAAATAAAATATAGAGCCCAAATATTAGCTGGGGGAGTCTCCCTGTTCCCTCAGATGGTGGTGAAATTTCTTCTGTTACCTCAGGGCTAGGGCTGTCACATCCATTTGCTCAGATTGTGCACTATATGCCTCTAGAGAGAGCCATTCACATAAACCCTGATATCAGTGGAGTTCCCTTGATGCTGTAGGACCCCTGGATGCCTGTACCACCACACAGGGATGCCCTGCCTTTACCCCAGAAAAGCCTGCTAAATCCTAGGGGGTTTACATCACCCCCATAATCTCTGCTTCCAGCAAAGCATACTGGCTTCGTCCCGAACCACACTGACTTGAATGTGATGAAACTCATACTCTTATTTGGATTTCTTATGAAATGATAAAATCATCCCTCCCAAGCATTCCTGAGAGTAAACTGTACGGAGGTTTCAGAATGTTCCAAGAAGGATCACATCTTGTGGAGCGCAGCCTTCTGGCATCTAGATACACAGGGGAACATGTGCTCCCCTCCCCCACTTTATATCTCTCTCCCCAGCCCTCTGTCCTTCTCTTTCAGGTCGCTCCTCAGGAGCCCAGGCTCTCAGTCAGGTCTCTACTCAAAGCCCTCGTCAAAGCATTTTCCCCACAAAGATATTTCCTTCTTTTCCCAACAGGAATTCTGGGCCCTATGTTTACGTAGTAATTTTTGTGTGTGCCATCACATGTAGTGTCATTTATAAAACCTCACAGAACATTAAGATCAAACAATCATAGAAACAAGAACCTTGGAATAATCTAGCCTAAGGATCACAAGTTCAAGGAATCATAAAAGAATTTTCGAATATACCAAACTTACAATTGGAAAGGACCATAAAGGGTCATGGAGTCCATACATTATTCAGTGTAGACATCTCCTCTGTAGCAACATGACCGGCATACTGCTCATCCTGCCTCTACTTTAACACAGTTCTCACTCTCTCCCCAAGATCTGTTTGTTCCCTTACAAGACTAGCTGCCTGTAGAAATGCTTTGAATAAGAAGGCCCTTTACTAACTTTCTTTTATACCTGTGATAACCTAGGTGGAGTGGGATTTTAGAGCAATGACAGTTGAGACCCAAGAGCTGGGAACTAGATGGTCCAGTGTAGGATAATCATGGCTAGCTCAGCTATGAGCCGGGCTGAGGGTGAGGATAGTGGTGGTGGCTACCATGTATCGATGTCATGTTTTCATTTAGTTCAAAATATTTTTGAATCTCTCTTGAGATTTCTTCTTTGACCCATGTATTGTTTAGAAGTGTGTTCTTTAATCTTTCAGTATTTTGGGATTTCCCACATATTTTTCCATTATCGATTTCTAGTTTAATCTCATTGTGGACTAAAATCAGATATTGTATGACTTCTATTCTTTCAAATGAGTGAGCTACATTTTATGGACCAGAATGTGGTTTATCTTGGTGAATGTTCCATGTGAGCTTGAGAAGAATGTATATTCTGCTGTTGTTGGATGAAATCGTTGATAGATATCAATTATACCCAGTTGATTGATAGTGCTGTAGAGTTCAACTACGTCCTTACTGTTTCTGCCTGCTTGATCTACCAATTTCTGACAGAGGGATGTTAAAGTCTCCAACTATAAGAGTGGATTCATCTATTTCTCTTTGCAAATCTATCAAATTTTGTCTCACGTATTTTGACACTCTTTTGTTAGGTACGTACACAGTAAGGACTATGTCTTATTGGGTTGTCGACTCCTTTTCATTATGTAATGCCCCTCTTTTTCCCTGTTGACTTTCCTTGCTCTGAAGTCTGCTCTGGCTGAAATGAATACAGCTACTTCCTTTTGATTAGTGTTAGCATGGTATCTCTTTCTTCATCCCTTTACTTTTTATCTATCTGAGTCTGTATATTTAAAGTGGATTTTGGGGGTCAAACATATGGTGATGGAAGGAAATTTAACTTTGGGTGGTGAACACACAATGCAATATACACACGACATATTGTTGAATAGTATACTTGAAACCTATATTAGTTTTTATTAACCAATGTCACCCCAATAAATTTAATTTTCAAAAAGTTGATTTCTTATAGACAACATATAGTTGGGCCTTATTTTTTGGTCCACGCTAACAATCTCTGTCTTTTAATTGGTGCATTTAGACCACTGACATAAAAGCGATTATTGACTAGTTGGATACATATCTATCATATCTGTTGCTGTTTTTTATTCATTGCCTGTTCTTTGTTTCTGTTTTTGTTTTCTACTCTTTTTCTGCGTTTTGTACCTTTAGGTGAGTATTTTATATGATTTCACTTTCTCTCCTTTCTTAGTTTTTTCAGTTATACTCTTTTAAAAACATTTTTAGTGGTTGCCCCAGAGTTTGCAATATACGTTTACAACTAATCCAAACCCACTTCCAAATAACACCATTCTGCTTTACAGTGCAAGTACCTTATAATAAAAAATATTCCTATTTCTTCCTTCCCGTCCTTTATATCATTCCTGTCACTTAAACATAAGTTGTAACTATCAAATACAGTGTTGCTATTATTATTTTGAACAAACCTATCTGTTAAGATTAAGAAGAAAATTAAAAATTTAATTCTACCTTCTCTTATTCCTTCTCTGATACTCTTCCTTTTAAAATGTAGATCCAAGTTTCTGACCTATATTATCTTCCTTTGGTCTGAAGAAAAGTTATTTTAACATTTCTCAGAAGACAAGTCTACCGGCAACACATTCTCTCAGTTTTTGTTTGTTTGAGAAAGTCTTCATTTCTCCTTCACTTTGAAGGAAATTTTGCAGGATACAGAATTCTAGTTTGTCGTTTTTTCCTCTCAATTCACTTTAAATATTTCACTTCATTCTCTTCTTGCTTGCATGGTTTCTGAGGAGAAGTCAGATGTATCTTTGCTCCCTTAGAGATAAGGTGTTTTTCCCTCTGGCTTCTTTCAAGATTTTTCTTTATCTTTGATTTTCTGTAGTTAATATAATATGCTTAAGTGTAGCTCCCTCACCCCACCCAATTACTCTTCTTGGTGTTCTCTGAGCTTCCTGGGTCTCTGGTTTGGTGTCTGACATTCATTTCGGGGAAATTCTAAGTCATTATTCCTTCAAATATCGCTTCTGTTCCTTTCTCTTCTTCTCTTTAAGGTATTTCCAGTACGTGTATGTTACACCCTTTTGTAGTTGTCCCACAGTTCTCGGCTATTCTGTCTTATTTTTTCTTTTCAGTCTCTTTTCTCTTCACTTTTCATTTTGGGAGTTTCTATTGAGATATCTTCAAGCTCAGAGTTTCTTTCCTCAGCTATATACAGTCTACTAATGAGCCCATCAAAGGCATTCTTCATTTCCTTAGTTTCTTTTTTTTTTTTAATCTCTAGCATTTCTTTTTTGATCTTTCTTAGTAATCTCGTCTTTGCTTACATTGCCCATCTGTTCTAGCATGTTGTCTACTTTTTTCATTTGCGCCTTTAGCATATTAACTATAATTATTTTCAAGTCTGATAACTCCAACATCCCTGCTGTATGAATCTGGTTTTGCTGTTTGTTCTGTCTCTTCAAACTGTTTGCCCATTGGTATGCCTTGCAGTTTTTTGTTGAAAGCTGTGCATGATGTACTGTGTGGAAGGAATCTTTCTAAATAGACCTTTACTGATGTGGTGGTAAAAATGTGGGGGATGGGAGGTGTTCTATAGTCCTATGATTAGATAGATCTCAGTCTTTTAGTGAACCTGTGTACCTGAACTGTGAACTTCTCAAGTGCTTCTCAGTCTGTCCCTCCACCCCCTACATGCCCCTTAGGTATGAAAGGATGTCTGGAGGGGGCTGGAGCTGGGTATTTCTCTTCAAGGTTGGTTAGGCTCTGATCAAACTCCAAAAGGTTAGGCTCTGGCAAAATAACTACTACTGAGAGCAGATCTTGTTAAGAAGAGTGCTCTGGTGTATTTCAAAGTAGTTTCTTTTTTTTCCTCCCGTGGCTGGAAGCAGACGGGATTTTTCTCAGATATTCACTGTAGGATCTGGTAGAGTTACTGGAGGTAAAATTTACAAACATGTGGAGGCCCCCTGTGATTGGGTCCCCCTGGAATTTTACACTCTCAGATATGTCCAAATGGAGCCTCCAGCAATTCTTGAGTTACAGTTAAGGTTTTCCTATCCAGTTCTAATTCCTGTAGAGGGTTCTACTCATGGGTTTCTGCTCTGGCAGGTTGTTATTCTCTGCATCCACCTGTCTGTCTCTCCAATTTTTAGTGCAGTGGTTTGCCCTATGACCTCACTTCTCTGATGGATCTAAGAAGAGGTATCGATTTTTCAGTTTATTCAGCCTTTTTATTTGTTTTTAGTATAGAGTGATGACTTCCAAGCTCCTTACATGCCAGACTGGAAACAGAGGGTTTTGCTGTTACTAAATGAAAGTTGATGTGCCTGACACTTAGAAAGGCCAAAACTCAAAATGTCAGAGTTTGGAGTAAAGAAAGCTTTATTGATCAGAAGGCACCAACTGAGAAGTTGGGAGATCTAGTGGTGTCTCGAATCCATCTTGCTTGCTGGACTAGGTTTTTAAGGGGCTAGGGGGAACAGGTACACAGAAGTGCTGGTAGGGCAAGTTTTAATTGGAGGACCTTAGAACTCGGCCATTTATGGTAAAGGGGCGTCAACACCAGAATCTTCCTGGACAAGTGACTCTTGGCTTCTGAAAGGATTCCGGTGTTCAAGTTCCAGTTACGTCCTGGTATTTTGTTTCTGTGGGGACTGAGAGGCAAGACTTTGGTTCTGGGTACAGCTGGATATCGAAGTTCTTTCTTCTGTGAATGCTTCAGCTATGCGACTTGCAGTTTTGCTCTGTTGTCTCTGAAAAGCAGCCCAGTATCTCATTAAACAGGATAGGACCATTTTGAACTAGTTCTGCAGTTACATTGCTATCATCTATTGAACACCCATGTGAAGTAAGCACTTTTAAGGTATTATCTCATTTAATCCTTACACCAGTCCTCTGAAGTAACACCATTAGCCCATTTTGTAGAAGCTATTACTCTCAGCAGGAGTAAGTGACTCCCTCAAGGGGATTTGAACTTAGGTCTGTCTGATTACGAAGCCTATGTATGTCTCACCCACCATACCACCTCCCACAACTAAGCAGAACCTGGACAGGGCTTCAGGCCCAGAGGCAATACTAACTCCAATAACGAGTCAGAACTAGAGGCAGGAGCCCAGGCCAGAAAGAAGAATGGGACACAGAGGACAAGCAAGTTCCCAGGGCTTATTCCTCTCAGGCAAGACACCAGGTCTCTGAAAGGAAGTGCAAAATCTTGATTCTGCCCCTTCTGGCTATGTGACCTTAGGAGAGTCACTTTACTTCCCCTAGACTCAGATTCTTAGTAAGTGGCCCAGGGCCTGGAAAATGGCAACTGCCAACAAATGGAAGTTTTTACTATTGTTGCTAGGTAGTAGTTAATGTTGCCAACTGGAAAGCTGCAGGTGCTAATCCCCATTTAGCCCTGGCCAGGTGAGGTCAGTAATTAGAGAAGATGTGGAAGCTGTCAGAGACTCCACCTAGAATGGCTGGGGGAGGTGGAGGCATTGGAACCTCAGTGAAGAATCATTTTGTTGACAAAGTTATAATGAGATACCCCAGCTCTGTCTTCCCATGGAACATACTGTTTACCTCCTCTTTCTGGCTACTGCCCTGGTTGGCACCCAGTGCTTGAGAGCTTGAGAGTACAGTAGGATCAGTCCTTCCCTGAGGCCAGATGTGCCACCTTGTGTAAGGAAGGAAAAAACCTCCTAGATCCAGGTTGGAGCCAACCATCATACTTCCTGATCAATTTCAGTGCCAGCTCTGAAGACAGAAATTTCTGCTTCTGGTTAAGATGGAGTAACAGAGACTAGATTTACCCTCCCATCTGAAACAACTAAAAATAAAAAATAAAAAAGACAAAAAAAAGTGGCGCTCAAAACACTGCACAGGCAATGACAAACAGTGATTGCTGAGAGAAAGGAATCAAAATAAAGTGAGTCCTATGACTGACTCAAATTACTGAAGAAATTTCCCAGCCATAGCACAGGGGTACAGGAATTCGGGTAGAATCTACCAGTGTCCTTGAATTAAAGAGACATAGCTGGGAGTCTTGGGGAGGCCAAGGAGGCTAGAGTTTGTAGGGAAGAGAGCTACAGAGAATGAGCTCTGCAGATTGGCAAAGGGTCTCCTTCCACTTCAATTGAGTATTAATACATTGAAATTACTTGAGTGTGGAGAGAAAACCACCCAAAAGAATAAGAGGAAATAATGTTCAGAGCTCACACAAGGCTAGGAAATAGAGCCTGTCCTGATAGTCTGATAGCCAGAGTGGAAAGTCTCATAATTCAAAAGCTATCAATTATAGTACTAAGAAGGATCTTGGCCAGGGAGTAGGGAAAAGTAACCCTATACTAAATGAAGCTCTGACCCCACCTAACAAAAAGATCAAACTGTTTTCAAGTAACTTAGTTATTTCCCAGAACGACACTCAAGATTATTTATAGAAATATAAAACTACATAGAACCCGACAAGGTAAAATTCACAGTGTCTGGCATCCAATCAATAATTACTTGGCACGCAAATAAGCAGGACAACACCATCCGTAATAAAGAGGTAATGAATCAATTGAAGTGACCCAGAAGTGACACTAATGGTAGAATTAATAGGCAGTAGAAATTTAACTTTGGGTAGTGAACACACAACGTAATATACATATGATGTATTATTGAATTGTACACTTGAAACCTATATAATTATACTAACCAATGTAACCTTAATATTTTTAATAAAATAAAAAATTAATAGACAGTAACATTAAAATAGTCATTATGGATATATTTCATATATTTAGCCAGAAGAAAGACTGTGTAGAGACAGGTTGAAACAGCTAAAAAACAAAACAAAACAAAACAAGTGGTACTTTTAATTTTAAATTTTAAAAATATTAATTTAAAAAAGATCCAAATAAAAACTTCTAGAGATGGAAACTATAATATCTGAGATATAAAACACAGTGGATAGAAATAATGGCAGATTAGACATTGCAGAAAAGAAGATTAGTGAACTTGAAGACATAGTTACAGAGACTATGCAAAATCAAACACACAGAGGGAACAAACACAATAGTCAACTGTGGTACAACTTCAAACAGCTAAATAGCTAGTGCAATAAAGCGAAGAAAAGATAGAAAAGGCAACTAAGTTTGGAAAGAAAAAAGTGAAACTACATTTATAGAGAGCATGATTGCTTACCTAGAAAATCCCGTGGAATCTACAAAAAAGATACCAGAACTAATAAGTGGGTTTAGGAAGATCAATATATGAAACTCAATTATATCTCTACATACTAATGACAAACAATCTGAAACTGAAATTAAAAAATATTTCAGTGACATCAAAACTATGATGTTTAGAGATAAATCTGACAAAATAAATGTAAGATCTATACATGGAAAATGACAAAATGTTGCTAAGTTAGCACTGTCCATAAAAAATTTATAAATTTGACTTTATCAAAATTAAAATTTATTGCTCACAGAAAGACATTGTGAAGAAAATGAAAAGACAAGCTACAGACTGGAAGAAAAATGATTACATATCTGACAAGGGAATTGTTTGCAAAACATATAATGAAATCTTTTAAGTCAGCACTAAGCAAACAAACAATCCAACTAAAATGTAGACAAGGATTTGAATGAACACTTCACCAAAGAAAATATATGGATGCTAATAAAGACATAAAAAGAAACACAATGTCACAGTCATAAGAAAAATGCAAATTAGAACTATAATACGTTACCGCTACAGATCTATTAGCGTGTGTACAATTAAAAAGACTTTACCATACCAAACACTTGGTGAAGATATAGAGCAACTGGAACGCTCCAATGTCGTTGGTGAGAGTGTAAAATGGTATAACCACTTTGGAAAAAGAGTTTGGCAGTTTCATAAAAAGTTAAACCCATGTTGGGATCCAACCATTCCTCTCTTAATTATTTACCCAAGAGAAATGGAAGTATTACAAAAACTTGTTTATGAATAGCAACTCTAACTGTAATTGTGAAAACTTGGAAACAATCCAGGTCCCAGGGCCAAGGAGAAAGAAAAATGGTTTGGCCTGGGTGTTACTTAGATGGAAGTTTGAACAGAGGCCATGTGAAGTGTGGAGCTCAGGGATCAGAGGCTCCTGGGTGCAAATTATGACTGTGCCACTCATGAGAATGGTGAGTTTAGGCAGATATTTCCCTGACATCAGTGTCCTCATCTTTCAAAGGGCTGAAGCACAGAGGGTAAGACCACGGTATCCAGAGCTCTGCCTGGCTAATCTTGGCTTTGCCACTTCTAGTGAAACCTAGGGCAAGTGAATTTGTTTCTGTGGGCCTGTGTCCTCGTCTGTCAGATGGGCCTGGTAATAACAGTACCCACCTCACCGGCTGCTGTGAAGATTTGAGGGCGCAGCAGCATGTGTAGAGGCTTCCAGCAGGCTTTTCGCCTAGTCAGTCTTTGCTGCCATTATCATCATCTTCATCATCTACCTCAGAAGATTCTTGCAAGGCTTTAAGAAGGCCGCTGGTGCAAACTGTCTGGCATAGGCGTTATTGGATAATGACCAGGCAGAGTGACAGGTGTTCTGATGTAGATGATGGGAGGTGTGTTGAGAGTCACAGAAGGAGACAAGAGTTCTGCCTAGCTGGGTGGAGAAGGGTGTGGAAAGTTTCCTAGGGAAAGTGGCATTTTCTGGGCCGTGACGGATGTGTAGAATTCCCTGGATAGAGAAGGGGAAGGTACAGAGATGAACTTGAGCAAAGACTCGGCGGTGAGAGAGGCTGAGCATGTCTAGGGACCATGGGGTGGTTTCCTGAGGCTTCGTGTTGGGTGAGGGATGAGGTATGAGGCTTCCCAGGGACACTGAGTCCAAATGGCAAAGGGCTCAGAATAACTTGCCTGGGGGTTGAAACGTGTTCCAGTAGGTGGGGAGTTCCTATGTATGTCTACATGGCAGAACCACCTGAGGAACTTTAAAAACCATGTATTCTGTGGTCCCACTCAGCAGTATTCTGAGCAGTAGGTCTCAAGCAGAACCCAGGAATCTTACTGTTTAAAGCTCCCTAAGAAATTCTGATGCCCACCCAGATATGGGGACCTTTGCCATGGGGAGGGGGTGTCTCTAAGCAGGGATGGGCTCCATTGAGATACCAACCCCAGACCATGAAAGATTTGAGCAAGAGCTTGAGAAGGTGGGGAAGGCCCGTAAGAGCCCCCTGACCCTGATCCCCAGCCTCCCACCCTTCCCCGGGGGAACCTCAGACTCCAAACACCACATTTACTGCCAGAAAGTTTTTAGTAAAGATATATACTCATGTTGCAACCCAGACATTCAAGACATATGAAAGCCTATGTCCCCCACAAAGGCTTGTTAAGTGAAAGCTTATAGCAACTCTCTTTGTTATAGGCCAAGACTGGAAACAATTCACATGTTCACAGGTGAATGGATAAACAAATTGTGATATATTTGTGCTTGGGGTACTACTCAGCAGTGAAAAAGAATGAGCTACTGATATATGCAATGATATGGATGAATATCAAAACAAGCTGAACGATGTCACCTCAATAAATTTAATGAAAAAAAACCAAGCTGAATGAAAGAAGCCAGACCAAAAAAAAAAAGTACATACTATGTATGTTTCATTTATATGAAATTCTAGGAAATGCAAACTAATCTTCATTGCCAGAAAGCAGAGCATTGGTTACCCGAGATGGAGAGTGGTGGAGAGATAAAAGAGGGAGGGATTATCAAGGGGAATAAGCAACTTTTGGGGGTGGTAGATATGTTCCTTATCTTGGTGGTGGTGCTGGTTTCAAGTGTGTGTACACGTGTCAAAACTTATCAAATTGCATAATTTAAACATGTGCTGTTTACTGTACGTATGCCAGCTCTGCATGTCACAGCCAGTCTGGTCTTTACACTGCTCTCCCATCTCCTCCTCCTCACTGCCAGTGCACACTGAATGCTTACTGTGCATGAGGTACTGTCTGCTAAATACTATATGGAGCTTTTCATTTAACTCTCACAATAGCCTTGCGAGGGGGTGCTGTTGTTATTTGTTTTCCACATGAGGAAACTGAAGATCAGAGAGGTTAAATCACCTCTCCAAGGAAATGTCTACTATGTCCCAGCCCCACCATTTACCCCTAACCTAATGTAACTCTGGTCTGATTTGTTCTTATGATTATACAAGCATTGTGATATTTGTAGAAAACAAAATTTAAAATTTTAAATTGCTTTTAATCAATCAATCCTTGTACATCATTGAATATCCTAACACACCTAGTGATTTTTATTTTTTCATGTTTTTTTAGCCACATGAAGACAGTTTTTTTAACCACTCTAATTCAATAATGTACATGAAAATTTGTTCCCCCTCCCCACCACAACCTTACATTTTTACATATGGTCTTATTCTCTTCTACATAAAGAACAACATGGAGAACAGCTTTTAGGTAGGTGATTTTTCGTTTTCAAACTCCTGAAAAGTGGGATTCAGGGCACATAGTGTTATGTTTTTTTTTCCTTATTCTGACCTAAAAACCCCCCACAATTTGACCTTTTTACTGTTTAGTGTAAGCTGGAGCCTTTCTGGAACTGTAATCCAGATCCTGAAATTACTTGTGACAGTTGTCATTTTTGCCTTGACCACCAAGCACCCATTCTCCCTATGCCTCTGGGAAGTAGCTCACTCCCCAGCACCAAGAATAGGTTCTCATCGGTTTTAGCCAATCCATATATCCACGACCATTGCCCATGCTTGGCCCCGAACCAAATCACAGTCAGTGAAAAGCAAGGAATCTTTTCTCAAGAAAGGAAAGTGGCCTGTCTTTTCCAGGAGTGCTACCAGGGAGACATCCCTTTATGGAACAGTACAGGGAGAGACAAGGAGGCTTTAAGCAGAATGGTGGTGGGTGGTGGGAAGCCTTCACTGAGGCTGCAGAAATCAGAGCAGAGAGAGGGAGAGACCCCTTCCCCATTCTTGATGATATTTGAGCCACCTGAAGCCAACTAACAGATTCCTTTTGTTTAAATCAGTTTTCATCCATTTATTTATTTGACCTATGTATACTTACTGACCACTTACTATGTGTTATATGAGCAATATGAGTTAGGTTTTCCATAAGCATAATCCTAAATTTAACCTTAACCTAATCTTTAGTCATAAACTAGACTTCTGGCCATTTTCTAGTGAAGAGCTTTTCATGGCAAGAAACAAAAGACAAAGGGCCATTATAAGAATTATAATATTCATTTAAGAATATGTGTGGGCCACTAAGTGAAATGTCAGGGTTATTAAAAAGACTTTACAGCAGTGGGCCTAGAGAGAGGTAGGCCTGTAAAGATAGGGATACAGTCCCTCTCTAATCAGCAAAACTTCATGTCAGGTTCTAAGTGTCTAAAATCTCAACTAAATGACTGATTCCCCAGACAAACTCTGTGACCCCTTTATAGATCTCTAATAGGTAATCTCCACTGGACAAAATAGAACCCACATATATTTACTAGACAAAAACAGTAAACTCTTTCAAGTGGATGTATGTATTAGAATTCCTTTCAAATTAAAAAATTCGATAATTAAAGTACTGAGTGCACTTTCCCTTTCTTGGCTAAACCTCCCAAGGTCTCACTTTTCCTACCTTAGTGCTCTGAGGCCCTTCCTCCACTGCTGACCACAAGGCCAATCTTGGAGGTGGCCTTAGGTATAAAAATAAAACTGTATTTTTTTTTAAAAAAATAGGCTTTATTTAGGTACAGTTTTCACACACTAAAATTCATGAGTTTCAAGTGTAAAATATCGATGAGATGTTAAATGTTAAAAAACATTTAAAAAAACGTTTATAGTCATGTAACTCCCACCGCAATTGAGATATAGAACATTTCTGTCACCCCAAAAGTTCCCTGTGCCCCTTTGAAATCATTTCCCTCCCCCTCCTCCTAGCCTCCAACAAGTACTGATCTGTTTTCTGTCAATATAATTTTGAATTTCCTGGAATTTCTTACAAGTGAAATCATACGTTACACATTCTTTTGTGTGTGGCTTTTTTCACCCAGCATGATGGTTTTGATATTCATCCACATTATTGTGTATATCAGCAGTTTGTTTCTTTTTATTGCTGAGTAATGTGTATAAATCACAGACTGTTAATCCATTAACCAGTTCACTGGCATTTGGGTTATTTTCAGTTTGGGGCTATTGAGAATAAAGTTGCTGTGAATGTTCACTTACAAGTCTTTGGGTAAATACCTCTCTTGGTAAATACCTCTTAGGTAAATACCCAGGGATGGTATTGCTGGGTTGTAAAGTAATTGTGCGTTTACCTTTACAAGAAATTGCCAAACTGTTTTCCAAAGTTGTACCATTTTACATTACCACCAGCTGTGTATGAGAATTCCAAATGCCCCACATCCTTGCCAACATTGGTATGGTAAATTTTTAAATTTTTAGTCATTCTAATAGCTGTATAGTGGCATTACATTGTGATTTAAGTTTGCCTTTCTCTAATGACTAATGATGTCGAGCATTTTTTGTGTTCTTATTGGCCATTCATATATCTTCTTTGGTGAAGTATATGTTCAAACCTTTTGCCTATTAAAGCAATTGGTTGTCTTCTTTGAGTTGTAAGAATTTTTTATATATTCTGGATAAAAGTCTTTTATCTGATACATGTTTTGCAAACGCTTTCACCCATCTGTGCCTTGCCTTTGTTTTTTAATGGTGTCTTTCAAAGAGCAGAAGTTGTTCATTTTGATTAAGTCTAATTTATCAAGTTATGGGTTCTGACTTGTGTCCTAAACCCTTGCTTAGCCAAGGGTTTCTCAGTTTCAGTACCATTGTTATTTGGGATGTTTAGCAGCATTCCTGTCCTTTACCCACTAACTCAGCAGCATCACCTCTCCAGTTGTGACAACGAAAAATGTCTCCAGACGTTGCCAGATGTCCCCTGGGGGAAAAATTACCCCAAGTTAAATAACACTAGTCTAAACCAAGATAAAAATAATTTTCTCCTACATTTTATTCTAGAAGCTTTATAGTGTTAACTTATGATTTCTATATAATATTCTGAGTTAATTTTTGTATTCGATGTGATGATTAAGATTCATTTTGTTACATATACTTAATTGTTTCAGCCCCATTTGTAAAAAAGACTGTGCTCTCCTGATTGAATTAACTTGGCCCCTTTATCAAAAATTAATTGACTACATATGTGTGGGTCTATTTCTAGACTTTGTTCTATTCTGCTGATTTATATGTCTATTAGTACTGCACTGCCTTGAGTTTTATATTAAATCTTGAAATCGGGTAGTGTAATCCTCAATCTTTGCTCTTCCTTTACAAAATTGTTTTCTTATGCTAAGACCTTCACATTTTCATATGACTCTTGGAATGAGCTACTTAAGATACTTAAGTTAATCACATTTTTTTCCATATAAGGTAACACTCACAGGTTCTAGAGATTTGATGTGGATATCTTTTAGGGCACCACTTTTGGCTCACCGCAAACCTCAGATCCCTATACTACTACCCTCCTTCCAGTGGCCTCTGAACTCTGGGGGAAGGGGCAGCAGGCCAAGATTTCTTCCTTATTTCTCCTGGGGATAGAGGGGAACATGGAGGAAGTCAAGAGAGAGAACATTTATGGCCCTCCTACTTATTTAGACATTGTATTAGATTGGGCTGCCATTTAAAAATACCACAGATCAGGTGGCTTAAATAACTGAAATATAATTTTCTCGCAGTTCTGGAGGCTGGAACTCTGAAATCAGGAAGCCAGTGTAGCTGGTTTCTGGTGAAAGCTCTTTTGCTGGCTTGTAAACAGCAGCCTTCTTGCTGTTTCCCCACATGCTCCTCTGTGTGTAGGGGAAGGAGAGCATGTGCTCATGAGCTCTCTGGTGTATTTTCTTAGAACACTAATCCTATCAGATCTGGACTCCATCCTTATGACCTCATTTAACCTTAATTACTTCCTTAGAAGCCCATTACCAAATACAGCCACACCAGAGGTTAAAGTTTCAACATCTGTAAATTTGGGGGAGGATGTAAACATTCAGTCCATAACAGATCCTTTTGCTTATGTTCTTATTGCATCATCTCTATATTGTCAGGTAGGGATCAGCATCCCTATATTACAGGTAAGGAAACAAGCTCATAGTGGAAGTAGTTGCCCAAGTAACTTGCCTGTTAGTGTCAAGATTCAAGGCCAGGTTGATTTGGCTCTGAAGTCCATGCTAATTGTACTGCCCCGGACTGCGCTGGGAACTCCCTAGCTGGGGTTCCATCTCTAGCCCACATATGCCACACTCGTTGCCACTGTCTTTCACCAGAAGTGCACACTCAGAGTTCACAGCCTTTTTACAGCAGCATCCTATCTTCAGTCCTCAAGATCCCCAGATATACTCACAGTGGTCAGGTGCCTGGAGGAAGGCAATGACGTGGGAGGAAGATAAGGGTCTTTGTGTTGGGCTTCCCTATGTCTACACTACAGTAGTTTGAGCCATGCAGGCAGGGCAAGGGGGATGTTCTGATGAGAATGACCTGGGAGGGGCTATAAAGGAAGCCCTTCACCCCAGGGAGCTAGGAAGCTCAGTTGGGGTCCAAGCAGGACAATCTCCATGAGTTATCTCTGGCAGTCTGTTCCACATTCTTAGTTTCTTCATCTGTGAAACGGGAAGGGAGGATTTGGTTCATTTGTAAAATATGTTCAAGTCCTGAACCTCTGCGATGTAAAATACTATCACACCTAAAAAAGCCCTCGTATTTGCACAGTCCTCTCTGGTTAACAGAAAGGCTTTTATTCATCATTAACCATTCCACGAACATTTACTTCTACTGCCATGTGCTTGACCCTGTGTTGGCTTATGCTGGGCAATAGAGGGCACAGAGAGATGAGGAGAACCGCAAGTGCAGGAATAAAAGCAGATATGAAGGGAGGGGTGGGTAAGAGTGTGTACAGGGTAGACGAAGATCCCAGGGCACTGAAGACCAGGGACTTGGAGGCCAGAGTAGTGCTGCATGTGACTCCACATCCTGCAAAGTAAAGGAGGCATTTTTGTCTCTTTTTTACAGATACAAGAACTAAGGCTCAGAAAGAGAAATGAATACCTAAGGCCACACAATCAGGAAGTGGCCAGGCCTGTCTTCATTCCAGGGCCTTGTCTTTTGGCACAGTTTACTTTACACTGTAGGGGATACTGGGATGGAGGTTAGGAAGGAATCTAGCCAGACACCGAAGACACCTGTGAAGAGTTCTCAGTCTGGTGGGGAGGTGGACACATTAACCACTCCGAAGAATGTTTACCAAGCACAGCTTGGCCACCTGGTCGATGTCAGGCCTTGGACTAGGGGCTGAATCGAAGGATTTCCTGGCCCATAGGGAGCTGCAGCCTGATGGGGTGATGATACCCACCAAGTCAGGGCAGTGAAATCCACAAGAAATCCCAGCCTGGGCATGCCAAAGGTTTTCTTTCAACCTACATGAATTCATGGCCTTGGACATTCATTCATTCATCCACTCCTTTGTTGTTTCACTCAGTCACCACACAGTACTGAGAGCCATGTATGTACCCAGCTCTGTGTCTGTTTGAGGAGCCTTCCCCCTCTCTCTCTGAACGCCAGGCCTGAGCCCTCAGCATGTGGGGCTGCAGCCCTGTGTCTGCATTTGTGTATGTATGTGACTGTTGCTCAGTGGCCTGGACATCCCCAGGACAGGGGTCTGGTTTCACTCCTTTTTAGCTGACCTAGAAGAGACTGCACCAGGCTATTTGGCACCTCGGAGCTTCTCCTTGCTGCCCCCAGCACTCCCTCTACAGGAATGGGGGTTCTATGCCAGGTTGCAAAGACAGGAGGTATGTGTGTGAGCACAAGGTTAGAACTGGAGGGGCCCAGATCACAGGGATCAGCCCTGTTCCCCTCTGTACTGATGAGAAAACTGAGGGGGTCACTATACCCCACTCTCAATAACTGGTGGGGGCCCAGCATCTTAGCTCCCAGTTCTCCTGTGGTCTTTACACTTATCCTGGGTGGTCTTCCGGCCTCTCATTTGGCTGCTTTGATGGTGGAGAGGGAGTTCTCTTTGTAATGGGCTGGGTGGTGTGTGTGTGGGGGGAGGGCTGCTGCTTCCAGTCCAGAGGTCCGTTCCCTCCCAAAGTGCTTTTGATCTCCAGGGAGCCTGGCCAGTTCTCCTGCATACTCTGCCCCAGCATTGCCTTGCTAGGAGAACCAAGCGCGGGGTGGGTGGGGAGAATGAAGTAGTGGGATAATACCCAAGGATCATTCTAGGGTTCAATCTCCAGCCCTCCTTGACAGTTGGGATCTCTTGAGTGGCTCGTGGGG
>NW_011889107.1:85830-97975 GCF_000151845.1 Pteropus vampyrus | reverse complement strand
TAGGGTTTTGTGGCCATCTGTGCACCTGACTTGAGCTTTACACGGAATGTTACATTTCCCCCTCATTGCGACCCTGCAAGATAAACAGATGATAGCCCGCAAGTGACCCTAAAACATGCTCTTTCTCTGATCCCACACACTGTTGCCTTTCTCTCTCCCAGGCCTTCCCCTGGGACAAATGTTCCTTTAAACCACTCCCCATCTCCTGGAGCCCTCTACCTTTAAGGCCAGAGCAGGTCAGGGCTGGGATTCTTGCGCTAGGGCAGGTCAGTCTGGGGCCCCTGTGGCTTTGGGCCTGTTTGAGGAATTACGAGGGGAGAATGCACAGGGCGTGGTAAGATGGGAGTTGAAGGAATGTGGAACTCCTGGAAGGAAATCTTGTTGAAGGTGGAGAGGGCCTTGAGAGATGGCTTTCCCAGGCCCTGGGAAGCAAAGACTAGTTTGAATGACAAAGGGTTCCCTGGGGAGACAGCGAGGCTTGTGAGGATGGGAATGTGGGAGGAGGAGGGTCACAAGGGCGGGAAGGAAGCTGCCCAAGGGTTCCCATCTGCAGCGGCCCTTTCAAGTCCTGCTACGCCCATAACAATGAGAGGAACTGACCTACAGACACCAGGGGCAAAGGATGATTAATGTAATTCACTCAGGAAATATAAAATTTTTATGAAAATGTTAGAAATTCCAAAGTACAAATAAAAAAGAGATGACAGCTTTCCTTACCTATAGAATTGATCAAGATAAAAATAATGAGGACAGCAGATGTTGGTAGGATGTGAGGAAGTCAGTGCCTTTTTCTCTGACGAGGAGGTAAATTGTGTAAGGTTTCTGCCGAACCATTGACAGTACGTGCAAAAGCTTTTAAAAGATTTATACTTTGATTTAGCAATTCTATTTCCAGGAGAGACCCTAAAATCAAAGACTATCTCAGCCTTATTTATAAAAGGAGAAAATTGGAAATTTTCTAAATGTTCAACGACAGGGAATTGGGTGAATAGATTATACCCCATGCATAGATAGAAGGCTGTGCAGAAATTAAGTATTAGGCACTTGACAAACATTAAAGATATGAGGAAACATTCAAGATATACTGATAAGTAAAAAGAGGAAGTGATAAAACAGCATGACTCCAATTTTATACAGTGTCTATAAATAAGCACAGTATCTATCATCCATAGTGCTAGACTGGGTGCACTACCCTGTGTTAAGAACTTGACCCAGTCTCTCATACCAGCACCACAGCAGCCTTGCAAAGGAGATTCTGGTAATTGTACGGGGCGGGGCCGGGAACCACAAGGAAATTCACCACAACGTCAAGTGTGAAATGAGAGGGCATATGTTGTTGCTTTTCTTCCCAAAGAGAAAAATCCACTTCCAAAGAGGGCATGTGCTTTCAGTTTCTTCTTTATATTTTCTGATCCTTTCCAAATTTTCTTCAATAAAAATATGTAATAATAAAAACATTAGAACTTTTAAAATCACAAAAACCATTTATTCAAAAAGATCTTTGGCACCTTTTCTTTTTGGGATGGGCAGCAGTTTTCTCTTTGTATTCATTTACTGAGGCTGCTGTAACAAAGTACCACAAGCTGGGTGGCTTTAAAAGAACACAAAAATGTATTGTCTCACAGTTCTGGAGGTTAGAAGTCTGAAATCAAGGTGTTGGAAGAGTTGGTTCCTTCTGAGGATAAGAGGAAAAATCTGTTCCAGGCCTGTCTCTTACCTTCTGGAAGCCTCTGGTGTTCCTTGTCTAATCTCTCTCTGTGTGTCTTTACATCATCTTCTCTCTGGAGTATCTATCTCTGTGTCCAAATTTCCCCTTTTTATAAGGACACCAGTCATGTTGTGTTAAGGCCCACCCTAATGACCTCATTTTAACTTGATTATGTCTATAAAGACTCCATCTCCAAATAAGGTCACGTTCTAAGGCACAAGAGGTTAGGACCTCAACATATGAATTTTGTGGGGAGACAATTCAACCCATGATACTGTGCCCCTGAGATGAGTGTGGCAGGCAGGTGGGAGTGTGGAAGACTTCTTTGGAGTGAGAGTCTATGTTTCTGGACATTCTGGGCCTCCCTGGATTTACCGTACCGTGTGACCTTGGAAAGGTCATTTAGACTCTTTTCGACTTCGCTTTCCTCCTTCACAGACTGGGGCTGGTATTACTTACCTTCCAGGGTTGTGAATGAGGTGACGGGTGAAAAGTGGCTTCCATGAGGTCTGAAACATAGTCTTTCACAGGAAGTGTCCTCCTTCTCCCTTCTCAACAGTGTGGAGGAGGAAGAGCACTGGCCCAGAGACAGTCATGTAGGGCTTGGTTCCAGTTCTGGTCTTGTCCCTCACTAGCTACATGGTCCTTGTGAGCCTCAGTTTCCTTATTCGTGAGATGGGAAAAAAGTCTCTATTCCCACTCAGCTGTTGTGATTTACTATCCCTGGGACTTAGGAGCCTCAGAGCAGAAGACGAATGAAGACTGGCAGAGATAAGATTGGGAAAGTCAAGACAGGCAAGGCCAGTGGAAACATCAACTTGTTGAGTCCGATTTAGGTGTCATCCCTTTTAGGAAGTTTTACTTAGGCTCCACAGCCTGGATTAGACACCTACCTCCACTCCATTCTGTGTTCCCACAGTCCCCTCCACTACCTTCTGTTGTGGCATTTTAACTGCCTAAGACTAGAGAAAGACTCTTGAAGGAAGAGACTATCACCTCTGCTTGCCTGTTAACATAGCACATATGAATAAAAATAGTAAAACCCAGTGCTGACAGTGTTGGAAGGACCCATGTATACACTTAGTAGTAATGTAAATCAACACAATCTTCCTAAAGAACTATTTGGCAATGCCTATTAAAAGCCACACACTTACATATAAGCTTTAACCAAGAAAAACCAGTTTGGGGAATATATTTAGAGTAAATAATGGAAAGAGGAAAATACTTACTTGTATAAAGATGTTTTGAGCCAACTGTGTGTCATGGAGAAGAGTGGGAATAATGGAGCAATGAGTAAGTAAGCTACAAAGTATGGTAGATTGGTATACATGGTGACAATGCAGCACAGCCCAGCAATCGTTAACTGAGTACAGAGCATGCTCCAGCTTCTAAACTCCACCTTGGGAACCTGGTGATCTCTGCCCCAAATGGTGGGTAGACCAGCAGGTAAATGATCACTGTAAAATGTGAGAAATATGACAAGAGGGTTAGAGGGTAGAATATGTTCAAGGTTAATGAGGATGGAGAATCTGGCAAGGGCCAGATCATAAAGGGCTTGAATGCCAGTCCGTGCTTTACCCAACAGAGGTGGGAAGCCAGCAGAGATGTTTGAACTGGTGAACAAGAACATCCTTGGTGGTTTAGGAAGATCTTAGAATAGCAGTTTAGAGGATGGACCAAAGAGGCCAAGAGGCAGGGAGACCTAGTGGGAGCCTGTTACGAGACTCAAGTAAGACAGGGCAATAAGGCCTTGGGATGGGGAGAACAGGTAGACTCATGAGATATTTAAGAGGAAGTGGACACAGCACTTGGTGGTTGACAGGATGTTCAGGACAGGCAGAGGTTTGTGGGGAATACAGTGAATCAGTTGATTTTGTGTCTATAAAGTGTTGGAGGAAGAAGAGGCACTCTGGAAAGGGTCTAGAGAGAGATCCAAGAGATAAAAAACCAGTGAAGATCCATCTCATTGAAGCCCAGGCAGGAGAGTACAAAAAGGGGAATGTGAACAACAGTATAAAAGAGTGCCAGCTGCTGGGTGGGGCCTCAGTGATAGAGGGTCCCCCAGACTCTCCCTGGACTCCCTGCCTCCTCAGCTGGAGGCTAGGTGACCCCAGCTACCTGTGTGTTCTTTGGTAACCCCCCAAGGTCTTTCAGGTGCTCAGTTTCTTTCTCCACCCAAGGGATGTCATAATTCTACCTGGCTTGCAGCAGTATTAGAAGCTTCAGATGAGAAACTGAAGAAAGTGCTCTATAAACTGCCCAAGAGATGACCTCTGACTCAGCCCTTTTAAGTCTCAGGCTCTTTCAGAAGTTGGTTGGTTATGTTTTCTCTTGTCTTTGATGGCTCCTTGGCTCACACTTTTAGTCTCTGATCTTTTTCTTCTTGGTTCTGACTTGTCCCATGGCCACTGGCAGCCTGTGGCTGCCCATCCAGCTGACATTTACTAAGCCCATTTACTAAGCCACCCATATGGCCCTGGGGTATTGAGGATGACTCTGCTCTGGGGCCTGCTCCTCACTCTACTGCCCCTTCTCTCTCTTTCCTGTATCTTCAAGCTATTACCCTTTTGCTACCATTTTTTCCCCCAAAAGACTCAAACGTCTACTATATTTTAAACAACAAAAATTCCCCTTCTACTCCTCCAGTTTTTCTCCATCTGCATTCCTTTTTGGCCAAGTCTTTCAAATAATTATCTACATTTCTCATCTCCCCTTTGTCTCTTAATTCTTTTCAATCTGGTTTTGACATCCATGTCTCCAACGAAACTCTTAAAATGACCAGTGCAGTGGGCTAAATGCTGGCCCCTAAAATGCTATATCTAAGTCCTAATTCTTAGAACATGTGAATGTGAACTTATTTAGAGAAAAGGTCTTTGCTAATGTAATTAAGTTAAGGATCTCAGGACAAGGTCATCCTGGATTTAGAGTGGGCCCTAAATTCTCTTTATAAGAGAAAATCAGAGGGAGATTTGAGACGGAGACACAGAGGAGAAGGCAATGTGAATAAAGTGGCAGAGATTGGAGTTATACAGCTATAAACCAAAAAATAGCAAGCATGGCCAGTAGTCACTAGAAGCTAGGCGAGAGGCATGGACCAATTCTCCTTCAGACGTTCAGAAGGACTCAACCCTGCAGACACCTTATTTTAAGATTTCTCGCCTCCAGAAATATGAAAGAATACATTTCTCTTGTTTTAAGCAATCCAATTTGTGGTAATTTGTTACGACAGCTTAAGAAACTAATTCGGTAATAATGATAGCAGCCGACATTTATGGAGTGCCTACCCTGTGCCCGGCATGGTTTTAAGCGCCTTACATGAATTATTTCATTTAATTTGCCCACCGACCCCATGGAGTATCCATCAGTAATAAACACAATGTCAACATCATCAGTTATTGAGGGTTTGTCATGCCTTTGGCATTTAGAAATGAAACCCTCTGCCTGAGTGGTATGTTTGATTATTTTTCTTTTTTCTAGATGAGGAGTCGGCAGACCAAAAACATGCATAATTGCTTAAGGTTACACAATGAATTTGTAGTGGAGCCAGAGTTCCAACCTGGTAATTGCTGTGGGTGCCCTCAACCACTATGCACTTCTTCTACGGGTATGGAGAAGGAGCTGAGGAAGCCGATGAGCGAACCGACCCAGAGCTGATTTTTCTATAACTGAAGGATGGAAGGGGCCAAGGGACAGTTGAGTCTGCGGGAGAGACCTTTGGGTTGGTAGGGTAGGTCTGGCCTGGAGTGGCCAAGAGACAGGGAGAAGGACACTGGAGACCTTGATAATATAGAGCCAATGTCCCTGGAGGAAGATCGTGAGAGGGAAGTGTCTGTGGCAGGGTGGAGTGGAGTTTGCCAACCTAAAACATGCCTCGTTGGATATTGATTATTTTAAGCAAGTTATTTATGAGAAGCGAAGGACTTAGGAAAAACCTCTGACCTCCCCCTGAACTGCCTGGAAGAATTTAGAAAGAGCCTGCTCCAGGAAGGGAGCAATCATCAGATAACAATAGTTTAATATGAAACTGGTGTGTGATAGGAAGGAACCTAGCAAGGCCTTTTTGATCAAAGTCCTCTCTGTGTCCCATTGTTAGATGGTCCAAACATTTGTTTAGCAAACATTTGTTTACCAAACATTTGTTTTTCCATCTCCATGTGAATTGCCTTCCTCCCCTTTGAAGTGCCCAACTACTACTCCTGCTTTCTCCTTAGCTCAAGATGGCATATAAGCCTTAACTGCTCCATCTGTCCTTGGACCCCATGTTCTTATGGAACTCCTGTATGGACATGAGTAATTAAACTGGATTATTTTCTCCTTTTAATCTTTCTCATGTCAATTTGATTATTAGACCAGCCAGAAGAACTAAGAGGGAAAGAGGGGAAATTTTTCCTCCCTTACAGTTGATGAGCCAGCCCGGGAGACATACTGGCTGGCCACTGTGGGACTGCTGCAGATGAGGAGATACTGGGGTGTCTGACACAGGCTGGCAGAAGGTAAGAGTTCTTACCATGTTAGCCACCCCCTACCCCTTTCCCGAGATCTCTGCCTGTGGCATCTGGTAGAAGTAAAAGTGGTGAGATTAGGCCAGCCAGAGAACCAAGAGGGAAAAGAGAGGAAATGTCCCCCTCCCCCACAATGGTCACCCTGGAGACACTGGAGTTTAAAATTCCAGAGCTGGAGCAATTCTGGGTGATGATAAGGTCTAGCTGTGGTTGAACAAAAGAGATGATGGGGGTGGCAGGGTTGGGAGCAGGGAGATGGTCAATAGACTCTACTAGGTCAAGAAACCTGGAGGAAACAAAGATCATACCAAAGGAAGTGATAAACTTCTCTGAGAGTTCAAAGGGTTGAGCAAAATCATTCTCTGTACTTATCATGAACTAAATGGAACCTGTGCTGGTTCTTGAACAAAAAGAGATAACAGATGTAAAAGCAAGAAGGGCTTTTAGGGAACAGACACAGAAAGAACAGAGCCATAGATGGGTGACTGCAAGGGACATCTAGTTTATAGTTTAAGCTAGCTACATTTAGGGGTGTATGGAAGGGTGTGATGGGACTTGAGCTTTGAAAGTATACAGATTTGGGGATCCTGCAAAGCGGATGCTGAATCAAGGATTTAGGTGCAAGTACTTTATTTGAGAGGGTGTCTCCAGAAAGCATAGCAAAGGAGTAGGAAAGAGAAACAGGGAAGGGAGGAAAGCCATAAAAGATGAGCAAGTTACCCCTTGGGTAACTGGGGCTCAGTCCCACTAGGGACCCTGTGAGAGATGGTACAGAACACACTTCAGAAATGTTCCACAGA
This sequence comes from Pteropus vampyrus, assembly GCF_000151845.1. Taxonomy (NCBI): domain Eukaryota; kingdom Metazoa; phylum Chordata; class Mammalia; order Chiroptera; family Pteropodidae; genus Pteropus; species Pteropus vampyrus. Next base: position 90,965 of record NW_011889107.1, on the reverse strand, counting down.
GGGATGAGGAAGCTAGAGTATTTGTCCACCAAATCTGATCTGTCCCTCAATCCTGTCTGGGAGAATGAGCCCACTCTTGTTGCCACAGAAAGCCCTTGGACAGAGAGGTGTGGGTGCTTGAGGTAGGAAACCACCAGTGTGTGCAGAAGCTCTCTCCACCAAATCTGTAGGTGACTTTCAGGATAGGCTAAAAGGATAAGGGTAGGGTATCAATAGCATCTGTTTTAGAAAGGAAAGCTGAGAAGAGTTCGTGGCTGCCCTGCAGTCCCTACTAGAGATGTGCTGTTTGTCTGTTAGGCAATGGGAAGCCATAGAAGTTTTCCTAACTTGGGGCAGTGCTCCTGAAAGTTCCTGCCAGCCTCAGAATGTGCTACAGAGGAGAGGTGGTGAGATGAGACAGAAGGGATGCAGGGTGGAGGCTGTGCAGCATGGCAGAGGGAATGGGAAGATGAATGGGAGAAGATGGCCTAGTGACAGAGTGTTGCAGAGTTTGAATGTACAAGATTTCATAACCGATTGGATTAGAGAGGAACAAGGGAAAGTGAGAAAGATATCAGAAGGATGGTGCATCTCAGGCAGGAATTAATAACATTTCTAAGACATTGCTCATTCAGGAAGCATCAAAAGGAACATCATACACTGAGCAGACCAGCAAACATTTTCTGAGCATTGGTCATCTGGGGTTCCCCTACATTGGACATCCTTAAAAAATTATTATTATAAACTCCATTTTTCAGGCACCTACTTTGTGCCCTGTGCTTTATCTACATTATTACTCCTCTCTTACAGCCACACTGGCAGGTAGGTAATATTATTATCTCATCTTACAAATGAGGAAACAAGGACTTGGAGAAGCTGAGCCATGGGCAAAGTGTCACAGCTAATAAGCGGAGATCAGATGTTTTTGACCAAGCCCTTTCTCTGTACGTTATCTACCTGCACATGTCACGAGGAGGCCAGACCACACAGTAAAATGCCAGCAACAGTCCTGGGTAAATGCCCAGCACTTTAAGCTTCTAAATCATGTTTTCTCATGACTGTGCGGAGTCCTTGAGAGAACTCAGAGTCTGAGACAGACAACATCCCCACTTGACCAACGAAAAGACTGAGGTCCAGAGACATGAAGTGACTTATTCAAAGCCATGGAGCTAGTCCCTGCCTCTTGATCTCAGATTTCATTCTCTGATTTTACTTGTCCTGGATGCATATGCCAGTAGGGAGTCCAGAGAGGAAGAGAGCTGATGGAGTGTGACCAGGGACAGTGACAAGGAGAAGGGGAGGAGGAGATGGTGGAATCTGGGCACTCAAACAGTGTTCTCAGGAGCCTTTCTCTGAAACTTTTGACTCAGCTTTCTTTTGTACTGGCTTCATTTTCTGAAAAGTTCTCCTTGTGCTTAGCTGCCCCAGCAGAAAAAAGAACTCTTTTTCCCTAACACATACAGCAAAGGATGAAAGACAGACTTTCAGAGGCTCCATTTGGGTATGTGCTCATCTCTGAACCAATCACATGGTTAGGGTAATTGAACCTGCTAACTGGCCACTCTTATGTTTTACACCCTGCCCTGAAGCCAAGGCAAGGGGTCTGCCCACCCAAACCAAAAGGGAATTTTTGTCTAGATACTTTACAGAAAGAAAAAACAGGGTTTTTTCTTTTTTTTTTTTTTATACTAGGTACCCCCATTTTCCAGATAAAAAAACCAGCTCAGTAAACAGAAGTGCTTTGCCGAAAGTTACACAGCTTAGTATCTGATATGGCAGAATTTGAATTCTTGTGTCTATCTCTAGAGCCTGTGCTCCTCCAGGACAGCAGACAGGGTCTTCCTCATTCTTGGGTCTTCCCATGCACCCTCCCCCCAGATCTTAGCCTGTAAAGGGTCCTTTATTTCAGTGCTGCTCAAGGTGTCCATGGACCATGCTGGTCTGCAAACTTTGTTACCAGTCTACAGTGAGTTAAGTACTGAAATTCTAAGTAAGCATTTAGAAACATTTTTCAGCCATTTGACGTTGCTTTGACATCCAAGTGCAGTAATACAAAAAGATGGGTCTGAGATATGTTGCAAATAATTTGAGAAACATTGCTTTTTGCAGTTATCTCTTTGATAAAGGCATGAGGAAAGGAAACCATGATTGCACTAGTGGGTCCTCCACAGGGAGACCCAGAGTGTCCATCCCACAACTCAAATGGTGGTTCTGTCACTCATCCAGCCAAAGGAAACCTTCCTAGGAACCCCACCCTTAGCACAGGCCTCTGCAGCTGAAGCTCTTCTCCCATCTACCAGAAGCTCAGGCAGGCAGGCTCAGGCCCAAGCAGCTCCAATGCCCAAGGGCTCTTGGTTCTAGTCCAGCTGGAACTGGCTGATTCTGCCCAGAGCCTGTGGATGCCTAGCACTGTGAGACAAGGACCCACTCACCTTGCACTTCCATCCTGTTCCCTGGAAGGAGGGTAATAACTGACACCAGCTATCCTAGGGTTAGAAATTGACCCCAAGAACAGTTTCTTTTTAAACTGAGGTAAAAAGTCAGCTCCAGGATCATGCTGCCCTTTCCATCTTGACACCAAGGATATGGCATGGCTCCTACTCTTCGTTAGAAACTTTCTGATGCCAGAGTCTTAGGTCAACAGAGCAGCTCCAGGCATGAGTATTTCTCAAAGCCAGAATGACTCAGGTTGGCAAGTGTGAGCTAGAGAATAGGCCTAGAGCCAGTTCAGTCCTTTGATGGGGTTAAAGATCCTCCATCATGGCTATACTTTCACCATTCCATCATGTCTGGTGCAATGAGAAGAGCCCTAGGTTAGAAACCCGGTTCTGCTATTTTGCTGAGTAATTTTGGGATGTTTGCATAATCTTTCTGTATCTCAATTATTGCATTTGAAAAAGGGTGGAACACTCACCTCACAGGCTAATCCTGAGGATGAACTAGATGATGCTGCAGAGTACCTTGTATGCACAGGCCCTCAGAGTATGAGAGTGAATATGAGAATGTTTCCTCCACCTTCCAGGCAGCTGGTAAAACTGACAAGAACCCTGGCTTGGAGTCACACAGACCTGGTTGTTCCTCAGGCTCAGTCACCTCCAGAAAATTGACCATGAGGGAATTTTCTTAGCTTCTCTGAGCCTTGATGACCTAATCTCTAAAGAACAAAATACCCACTTGCCAAGGTTGTTGTGAGGATTAAATGCAACCAGATATACAGAAGAGCTTGGCACACGATAGATGCTCAATATGTGCTCATTAATTTAACACCTATTTATTACTAATGCTGAGGACTAGGTCCACTAGGTTAGGCATTGAGGATACCATGGTGAGCAAAAACAGACTCAGTGCCTTGACTAGGAATTTAGCAAGGGAAATGATTCTGTAAGGGAAACAGATCAGCACACAGTCAAATCATAACTGTGGCATGTACTACAAAGTGAGTGAGGTGTAGAGTGCTAAGTAAAGACCTGACAAGGCAATTCAGTCAACTTAGGAAAGTCAGGGAGGGCTTCCCTGAGGAAGTGATAATTAATTGAGCCAAGGTCTGGAGCATGAGCGGGAAGAGCGCTCCAGACATGGAACAACAAGCACAAGGCCCTGTGATGCGAGGATCCCAGTAAGTTAAAGGGACTGAAAAAAGGCCAGTGTGGTGAGAGCCTAGGAAGGTGTGGGGTAAGTTGGGCTGGAGAGGAGAGGAGGCCAGACCACACAAGCCTTGTATGTGTTACAGATTTTCATCTTTGTCTGTATTTTAAGTGGGAGTAAGGATGACGTGATCATACCTGCTTTCTAAAAAGACCCCTCTGGCTGCAGGTTGGAGGCGAAGTGTGTACAGCAACATGGAATTAGGAGACCATTGCTGTGGTGCAGGTGATTGACGAAGGAGTTTCAGGCTAAGGTGGTGATGACAGAGATGGAGAGGAGGGGACAGAGATCATCGAGGAGGCGAAATGGATGGTACTTAGTACAGCATTTCCTAAGTGTGTTAAGAGCAATTCCTACCTTCCTGGCTTGCACTAGCACTTGAATGTTGGTGCTACTGGAAGAGGAACAGGTTTGGGAGGATAAGCCCATGAGGCTGGTTTTGGACAAGTTGAATTTGAAGTATTGCTGAGGTGTCTGAGAGGCAATTGATCATTTTACACTGGATTTAGTGAAATGCAGCTCGCTAGCACCTTTAACAGGAGTGTCTTCAGTGGTGATGGAGCAGGAAGCTTATCAAGAGACACAAAGAGACTTGCACAGGTGACAGAAATGTTCACTGTTGTCATCATGGTTATGGTTTCACGGGTGTATGCAAATGGAGAACTTACCAAATTGTATACTTTCAATATGTGCAGTTTACTGTATGTCAGTTTCACCTCACTGAAGCTGTCAGAAAAGGTGAGTGAGAGGTGAAGATGTGGAGAATGGAGTGCAGACAACCCTTTGCGATGGCAGTGGAGGTAAGAAAGGCAAAGAGTGTTTGCAGGAGAGGATGTGAGTTTAAGGGTGTTGGCTTTCATTTTTGTCCAACGAAGTGATTTGACTACATTTAAAGTCTAACAGGAAGGATCTGATAGAGAAGTAGAGATAGAAAATCCAAGAGAAGGAAGGGATAATAAGAAATACGCGGTTCCCGAGAAAGGGAGAAAGGAGAGTACCGAAATTCAGGTGGAGACTTGACCTTTGTTGAAAATGTCGGCTCCCATGTTGAAACAGAAGGGAAAGGCCAGAGACTGGGTATAGGGGTGTGTGTGTGTGTGTGTGTGAAGATAAGCCTGATGTCTTCTGTCAAGTGGAAAGTGGAATCAATGCTGAGAATGAGGACAGAGGAAGCAGGTTTGAAGAGTTGTGGTGAAGGTGTGACGTGGCTACTGGAAAGTGGTTGACTATGGCACTATCCAAGGCCCATTTGAGGTGAGGGTCCCAGGGCAATGGAGAAGCACCCTGCCTGGTGGTGTGTGGGTCTCAGCAGTGTTTAGCTTCTGGGCACAGGCATGGAGGAAGCAGATAGTGAGGGGTTTGCTCCACCAGTGAGATCTAAAGACAGAGGGCCAAGAGAATTCATGGCATTGGCAAGACTGTTATTGAAATATTGGACCTTGACTCTGAACTAATAAAAAAGAACATGATTCACACCTGTTAGAATGTCTATCATCAAAAAGACAAAAGGT
>NW_011889107.1:55223-84445 GCF_000151845.1 Pteropus vampyrus | reverse complement strand
CGGAGAGAAGGAATGGGTGAACCACTGGGAGTTCTGTCTGATTCCCAACTCCTCACCTTGCTCAAGTTCGACTAACTGAGTTATACCCGACTCCCAGCACAGGGTCCACTTGATCCTCAATTTCCACAGAAGCACAGAATCAGTTATGGAGAGGCTCTCTACAGTGAGCTAGTCCAGCTTTCTTGTTCATGCTGAGACCCTTGTAAAGGACTGAATGTGTCCCTCTCCCCAAATTCATATCTTGAAGCACTAACCCTCCAATATGATGGTATTTGGACTTGGAGCAGTAATTAGGGTTAGATGAGGTCATGAGAGTATGGTCCTCTTAAGAAATCAGAGAGCTCGCTCTCTCTCTCTCTCTCACTCACTCACTCTCTGCACATGCAGTGAGGAAGGGCCATATGAGAACACAATGAGAAGGCCACCATGTGCAAGTCAGGAAGAGAGACCTCACCAGAAACTAAATTGGTCAGCACCTTGATCTTGCACTTCTCTGCCTCCAGACCTGTGAGAAATAAATATTTATAGTTTAAGCCCCGCCCCCACCCCCACTAGTCTGTGGTATTTTTTAATTTTGTTAGGGCAGCCTGAGCAAACTGAGACAGCCTCTCTACCATGTCATCTCGAAATGCACATACCTCCTTTCCCCTTGTGACAGGGAGCTTCCTACTTCCCCAAGGCCACCTGTCCATCTCAGAAGCATTCTGCCTTTTGTCAAGTTCTTCCTTCTTCAGCACGAAATCTGCCCACTAAAGCTTCCACATGATTCCAGTCCTGTTCTCTGGACTGGCATAGAACAAAGCTGGTCTTTCTTCCTTGGTGACCCTTTAGATATTTGCAGGCAGAGACCATGACCATTCTACTCATTTTAAGTTCCATGGGCACAGAAGCCATGTCTGCCCTGCTCATTTCCACACCCCAGCACCTTGCACAATGCTTACCTCAGAGGAGAAGCCTTACACATATTTGTTAGTTGAATGAATAGAAGTACTTCTCTGCAGATTAAGCATTTCCACTTCCTTTAACTGTACCTCCAAGAACTTGGTTTCAAGTCTTTTTTCCATTCTCTTTCCCTACCGTGTTATTATACTTACTTTTCAGAAACTAAATTTTTGTACCTGTAAAAGAATGAAGCATTGATTCTTACACCTTGGTAAATTATCATTCTCTCTACAGTTTCCCTTTTCCTGTACTTCTCTACCTTTATCTTTCCACATGACACAGACTCCCTGCTAGAGGACGATGAATGTTGTAAAAAGCAAGAAAAGGAAAATGAAAAGCTGACTTGTTAATATTCCCTGATGCTACCCCAAAGGTGTGCCATGTTCAGAGGCTCGCCAGAGGACAGGGGAATGGCAAAGTGGTGCAGGTGGTAAGGACCAGAGTTCTGGAACCCAATAGGACAGATGGCAAATCTTAGCTCCTCCACTCTAGAACTGTGTGGCGTGGGGCAGGTGGGTAGCATCCTCTCTGGGCCTCAGTAATTGGTAAACGACACCTACTTTTTACCTCCACCTCACTTGATGAATAAATGAGACCATTGATATTTGGGACAATGTGATTAATAGAGTGTCCAGCACATGATGTTCCAGAACACAGATGGCAATGGAGACAGAGTGAGGCAGTGGGTCCTACAGTAGAAAGATGATGGCGCTTCAGTCAGAAGGAACTGGATTCAAATCCCTGCTCATTCTCTGACTAGCTGTGTCACCTTTACTTCTCTGAACTTCAGTGCCCTCATCTGCAAAAATGGAGATGCAAGTGGTTGGGACGACTCATTGAATGGGTTGCATGAAAGTCCTTGGCATGGTGACAGCTTCTCAACAAACGTTTGGTTTGGGTCCTTTCACATGTGGCACGAGCTCCTGTGTCTTCCTCTTACTGAGTTATTAAGAAGGGAAAGTTGATTTCCTTCAGTAGACGCGTGGCTACATCACTGTGGAACACTTAATTTCTGTTCTTGCCTATTTCTCAAACAAGTCTCAGAAGTTAAGTGGCTTACTCACAGTGTCACTACAGTTTCTACTCTGCTATACTCTCTCCCTAAACAGTCTTGTGGAACTTTCCAGGCTTGTGGGGCTGGAAGTGACCTCTGTGGTCATTAGATGCTTGATGAAGATGACCAAGACAGCTACATCCTGACTGTCAAAAAATAACACTCATGCCCAGAAGACCAAGTAGATAAAATGCGAATCCTAGGCTGGAGATCAAAAGTCTCTGCAACAGCCCCATTCCCTTCCTGCCCGCTTCCTTCTCCCTTTAGCCTGCCAGGAAGGAGTTGTTGCTGTTTGCTTCAGAAGGTGGCTCCCAGAAAAAAACAGTGCCACACCTTACCCTGGCCCCTCCTTCTCCCTCTCCTCTAAATAGTGAAAGTAGGAATAATAATAATTATCATGACCACGCTTATTAAATGTTTGTTATTGTGTGCTGAGGACTTTCCACACAATACCCCTTCTTCCCTAGTTAATCTTCACAGTAGCCTGTAAACTAGGTGCTGTCGCCATTCCTGTTTGACAGAGGAGGAAACTGAGGCTCAGAATGCACCAGTAAGTTTTGCTTAAGGTCCCGCAGTGAAGGGGCCTTGACTGGAACCCGAGTCTGTCTGATTGCAGAGCCTCTGCTCATAATTACTCTCCTGGACTGCCAAGTAGATGTTGGTACTGGGGACACTATGGCAAAAGGACCTGGAATGCCACAGCTTTATGAGTGTAGTTGAAGGGGAAGGAAGAGTGAAGTAGCACCTGAGATGTGATTCTGAGTTGTGGCTTCTCCCTGGTTTCCTGTCTGACCTTGGGCCCATGACTTATCTTCTCTGTGCCTTGAGAGACCTCACTCAGTACAGTTGGGACGAGGCCCCATCGATGACTCTGGGCTACGTGAGGTTGTCAGGAGAAGGAAAATGGGAGCAACAGAGTGTCTCCAAGTGCTGAGTGAGTGATCAAGACCACTGGGCCCCACTGCCAGTTCTGTGGCCTTCGCTCTCTGTTAAGAGGACTTATGTAAAGGTTACCTCTACCCAAAGTTAAGTTGCAATGGAAACAACAATGGGGAAGAGGATGGCGTGGAGTATAAATGAAATATTTCTTAAAAGAAAAGCACTGGACTTCAGGTCAGAAGATCTATGTTTTGGTCTAGCGTGTTGTTACCAAGGGTGCAGAGTGACGTCGCAGTCTTCCTCCAACTTGAGTTGGGTCGTGGGTCTAGTTCCATCTGTTCTCTGGCCTTAGTCTCACAATCTGTGAAATGAGGGCATCTTTCACAGTCTTTCTGACACACTTGCCCTGGCACACCCCGGTGGTCTGTAGCTCAGTTCTTGTCCTGATGTCCTTCTAGGCCTGCTTTGCTGTCTGGGCAGGTAGAAGGGCCTAAGCTGCCCTGTCCTGGCCTCAGAGAGGATGCAAGGGATGGGGTCTTGGGTGGGCAAAAGACAGGAAAGGGCACAGGGCCATGAGGGCAGACCTCTCCTGGCTTGGCCCTTGTATCTCCCCTCCCCCCTGTGGCATGGGGTGGGGGGGGGGCTGGCCTGAGATCAGAGGTCCACCTGCGTCAGCCCTGACCCTGCCCTCAAGTCAGGAGGCGCCTTCTCAAGGCAGAACAATGCGGATTCTTTGAAGGGCTGGGCAGCAGGGGATGGGTGTTTCTCCAAACACAGGGCCTCCTTTGCAAAACAGGCTTTGATTCTCAGGCCCAGAGGCCCCAGGTGCCTGTTGGGCGGCAGGCGGAGGCTGGGGGCTTTGTTTGTTTGCCTTGGAGACTCAGGAACAAAGCCTGGGACAAAGCTAGCCCTGGCTTCAGGCAGGGCAGTCTGAGCAAGCAGGCCAGGGCTGGATGGCAGTGGAGGCAGTGGCCTGTATGTCTCTGGCCAGCCCCTCCTCAACCCGGCCAGTTCAGGCTATTTCTGGCCTCCTCATTGTGTGTCTGACTCTTTCACATAAGTGGCAAATGCTGTTGGATCTCCAGGCTGTCCTGGTGGTCCACTGGCTCTCAAAATCCCTGTTGGGGAATAAAGTGGGTAAAACTGGAGTCCAGGACACAGAATCCAAGAGGTGGGGAGGAAAGAGCACTGACCCAGAGTCCACTGGCCTGTGCCCAAGGACTTAGGTCACCAAGAAGGATGGTTACTACCTTCCGCCAGGCGTTATGCTGGGCACTCGACATGCATGTGTCTCTGATTTAACTCTTGTTTTCTCACTTGATAGTGGCCTGCAAGGCCCGCGGCACCCCTCCGAATGCATCCCCTTTCACTCTGCTCCTCCATTCCAGCTGCGTTTTCCTGCTTTCAGTCCCAGAACACACCAGGCGCACTCCTGCCTTAACGTCTTCGCACCGGCTTTTTCCTCTGCCCAGGACGCTCTGGTGTGGCTGACTCCTCACTCCTTCAGGCCGCGGCTCGGCTCGGATCCTACTCTCTCCATGAGGCCTTCCCCAACCACTCTCTGCAGACGTGCCATCCAGTCCCCTGAACTTTCGTGCCCCCTTAGCTTGCTTTTTTTCCCCTTACAGTGCTTTTCACCTCTTAATATACCATTACTTATTTATTACACTGTTACGGACTCTGTGTCTGAACTAGCATGTGAGCTCCAACAGTTCAGGCATCTTTGTTAGTTTCACTCGTGTACCCTAAGCACCTAGAACAGTGCCTAGTACATAGCTGGCACTTACAATGTTAATTTTATGTCAACTTAGTTAAGGTACCCAGTTGTTTGGTCAAACACTATTCTAACTCTAGTCTCGATGTTGTTGTGAAGGTATTTGTAGATATGATTTATATTTACAATCAGTTGACTCTAAGTAAAGTAGATTACCCTCCATAGTGTGTGAGTGGGCTTTATCCAATTTGATGAGGGCCTTAAAAACAAAGAGTGAGGTTTCTTGAAAAAAGAATTCCATCTCTTGACTACCATGTAGAAACCTGCTTGAGTTTCCCACCTGTTGGCCTACAAAATTCAGACTCAGGACTGAAATGCCATCTATAGCTGTACTACCCTGAACAAGCCCGATCCTCTCTAATCTCCGAAGCTAAGCAAGGCTGGGCCTGATTAGTACTTGGATGGGAGACCCCCGAGGAAGACCAGGTGCTGTAGGCATAAAAAATAAAAAAATAAGGGATTGTAAGCTGACAAGGTCCTTGCAATCCATGAGGTCAACCAAGGGTTGCCTCGCCTAAAAAAATATTTTAAAATTAAAAAAAAAAAAAAAAGACTGAAATGTCAATTCTTAGCTGAATTTCCAGCCTGTTAGCAGATTTGCCAGGCCCATAAAATAAGAGTAAGTTGCCAGTTCCTTAAAATCTACCTATCTATTATCTATCTATCTATCTATCTATCTATCTATCTATCTATCTATCTATCATCTACCATCTATCATCTATCTATCAATCAATCATCTATCAAACCTATTGGTTCCATTTCTCAGGTTTTTTGGAGAACCCCAACTAACACAGCATAAGACATACTAGAGTTGAACCATAGGAAATTGCTGTTTTTGTGAGTTAAAAAATGATTAAATGTCATTGAGCCAATTTCATATGGCTCAACCTAATATTTGTTGAGTGAATAAATGAATAAATCACAAAGCAATCGTGAGATAGGTGTTATCTTGTTGATAAGGAAACCAAGATTCCAAGAGATTAAGCTACTTGCTAAGAAAGGCACAGCAGATAAGTGACAGGGCTGGGATTCAAAACTCAGATGGATTCCAAGGTTGTTGCTCCTAATCGGCCAACCACAGGGCCTCCCAAGCAAGGTGCACTACCTTTGTGGGACACAGTTTGAGAGGTCAGTGAAAGACTGGGATTCTGGACAAGTTTAAATGCTTCCTAGCTTCAAGCCCTGAGGCTACCATGAGTGGCTGTGCCAGCCACTCATTTCATTTTGATCAGGGCTCGGGACTGCGGGTGGCCTTCCTTGATCCCAGTGTCTTTCCATAGCTGCTGGTGGTCCATTTAGACCCCCATCTCTAAGGGAGTTTGAAGGGAGACTGACAGAAAAGCATCATCTCTTGTCTCCCTAAAGATGGAGGTGCCCAGGTAGGAAGGCAGCATGGCGGGCTAGAGTGTAATGGTGAAGGTGATCATGGAGCCAGAGGACCTGGGTCTGAAACTTGGCTCTGCCACTTGGCAGCCAGGTGACTTCGGTCAACTTATTTAATGTCACCGAGTCTCAGGCTCCCCATATGAAAAATGAGATAATAATGCTTTATGTCAAGTATTATTTCAAAAACTAAGTGAGATAATACATGTAAAGTGCTTGGAATCCTGAGTGCTCAGTAAGTAGTAGTAACTAGTATTATTACTTTTAGCAAATAATATAACTACAACTCCAGATATTGCTGGAAGCAAAAAAGAGAATGTCAATAACAATTTTTTTTGTCTTGATTACATTCCTTTGTCACCTCTAGAGTTCCCTCTCCTCAACTGATGTACCCTGAAAGAGGATCTGATTGTGATAATTCAGTGTGGCTTTGCTTGGGTGAGTTTATACCTTCCACGTGTTACCCTCTGGCAGGTATTCCTTGTTTAGACCTGAACTTTCATTCTGGCCTGAAGGGCTTGTCTACTGTTAAAAACAAAAACAAAAACAAAAGGTGCCAGCATTTTAGGCTCCTGGAAATAACACCCCACAGCAGATAATTATAGTACTCTGCACTTTTCACATAAGCTGGTGTTTATGTTAAAACTGTAAGGGAGGCTGACAGTGACAGGTGATGGGCTCCCTCCTAGGCTGTGTGGTCTCCAAAGTGAGGGAGGAAGACAATTTTCTGGGGTTGCAGATTCTCTGGACTGCAGGAAGAACTTTTCTTCATATGCATTTTCATAACAAAAAGGTCATTAAGCTTTATTACTATTCGATATTGAGATAAACAAACATAATATTTAGAAATAAAATATTTGAAACAGCATGCTTAGATTATTTTTAACCAATAATGATATGAGATCAAAGAGATTTGGAGACCATGGCTCTAGGGAACCATCTTAAACTTTGGCTTTCAGGATGACTTCCTTCCTGCTCTGGAGCTCGGCTCAGGCCAGGTCCCTGCAGGGGACCAGCAGGAACCAATAGCATCATCTTTCAGACATTGGTGGATCCTCAGCCTGGTCAGAGTTGCCCACTCTCCCCAGTTCCTGAATTGTCTGGCTCACACTGGCCTAGGAGGTTATCAGTACTGGAGTCTCCAACAGCCTTTCCTGTTATCAGAGACCCAGTGTCCAAGAAGTCTGAACCTCCTGCCTCTTCCCATCCTGCTGGGTTATGGTCTGTCCTTGGAGGAAGGGTAAACACAGGAGGTGACAGTGTCAATAAATGTCTCCCATGTGGCCTTGGCTAGCACACATGCATTTCTACTCAGGGACACAGGTAGATTTGTGCTTATGGCCCTTCCTATGACACACACACACAGAATAAATATCAAAAAGACAGGAAATAGTAATAAAAATTTTGAAAAGAACAAAAAGGAAAAGAATGTCCCTTTATGGGCTCTGAAAGAGATCTTATTTGTGTGTGTTGTCCTTGTCTGGTTTTGGTATCAGGGTAATGTTGGCCTTGTAAAATGAGTCAGGAAGTATTACCTTCTCTTCAAATTTTTTTTTAGAAGAGATTGAGAAGAATTAGTATTAACACTTCTTTGAATATTTGGTAGAATTCACCAGTGAAGCCATCCGGTCCTGGACTTTTGTTTTTTTGGGAGGTTTTTGATTACTGTTTCAATTTCCTCACTAGTGATCGGTCTATTAGGTTTTCCACATCTCCATGAATTTGTCCATTTCTTCTAGGTTGTTGTCGAATTTGGTGGTATACAGCCTGAAAGAGATCAGTAAGTAGTAGTAGTTAATATTATTACTTTTAGCAAATAATGTAACTGCAACTTTTTTTGGATATTGCTGGAGGCAAAAAAGAACTTAAAAAGTTAGTTCTGGGTAATGCAAATCCTGCCTCTTGAAACTTGTCACACTTCAGGCAATGACTAGCAGATCTGGGTCACCCAATAATTATGAATTCCCTAGTCATTTACAAATAAATAATGAACATCTGTCAGTTAATTAATGAGGAAACCAGTAAGCTGGTACAATTGGTTTAAAGAAGAATTAAAAGAACCTCACTTATATAAGTTATAAGAATGCTGATATATTTTTAAATATTTATAAAATTGGTCTATCCATGAGGCAATAATCAATTGCATTCTACTGGATGCAATCCATTTGCATTTCTATGGAAAAGAATACTTTACATTATTATTAATTGCCCACACTTAGAGTCTTAAAACATCTCAAGGATAATAAAATATGAAATAACCTAGAAGAGAACTCTAAATAGGACACTCTTTTTTTGCCTGTGACAAAGTCTTTTTCACAATTTTCCCTGACACCAGAAAAATAATTTGGCAAATAATTTGGCCAAGGAACTTTACCAAAATCTTGATTGTATTTTAATTAAAGTGGGTGATGAATCATTGTAGAGTTCCATCCTTTTCTTCATGCGGATGATTTAGGAGAGGGCAGTGTACTATCAAGCCAGGAAGCAGATCTGGGTCAGGTCTAACCTTATCACTCTGTAGTTGAGTGGCTTTGGGCCATTCCCTTCTTTCTGAGCCCATGACTTCTGTCTTATAAAAGGAGGCCAATAACAATAAAATTACAAAAGGGAAAGATCTTGCACCAGGCCCGGCACAGTGTGGGAACTTAAGATACAGAGCTTCCTTCTCCACTTCTTGAAACTATCCCCAAAGGCTTCTGAAGGCATTCAGTCTTTTCCAGTTGCAAAGACTGCTTGTTTCAGCCACCTGGTACTTCCAGCCCACTGAGACCTCAAGCGGATGGAGCTATACTTGTGTAGTGCTCCAGAGACACTGGGTAAGCCTGTGGGAAAGGTGGCCAAAGTCTTCTTTGGCGAAAAATAGAACTCAGTTCCATTGTGTCACCAAAGGGCAGGTCTCTGGGGCTGTAGAAAGGGGAGGAAGTCAGTGAGCTTGATGCAGAGCTGAGAAGAGATGTTGGTTGAGAGGAAGGTTTAGCATAAACCAGAGATTCCTACTTTTAGAGGGGTGGTCAGAGACATCTTTGAAAATCTGATGAAAACTTTACACCCTCTCCCCAGAAATATGTGTGTGTGTTGGTTGGCAGAGGCTGTAGCAGGGTCTTCCCCAGAGGTGCTAGGCCTGAAATGAGGAAGCCTTTGCAGTCCCCTTCTCTCCCCTCAGTGAATGTCTCCAGCTTCAGAGGAACTGAGGGCCAGCCTCACAGGGGAAAGAAGCCCCAAAGTGGGCGGAGGCAAACATAAGTCTTTCTCCATCAACTAAACGAGGGGGCCTGATGAGCTGCTTTAGCCTAGATGGTGCCCTAGAGCCTTGCCTCTCTTATCTAGGGGGCTGCCCTAAGTCTCCATCACCCCAGGTTCGTTTAGTCTACACAGCAGAGGACCAGTACGGAGGGTAGATGGTAGTGGTGGGGGACTTCCATAGAAAAGCATGGGACATTGACTGTCTCCCTCCCCAGTTCATGGGCCCCCTGGAGGAAGTAAAGAATGTGGGCTTCAGAGCAAGTTTGGGCTTTGCGTCAAACATAGAGGTGCATCACTCAGCTCTCCCTTCAACAAGGAACTTTCTATTCAGCTGTGTATTTGTTTCCTAGGACTGTCATAACAAAGTGCCACGAACTGAGTGGCTTACATAACAGAAATTTATTTTCTCACAGTTCTGGAAAATGAAAGTGTAAAATCAAGACGTCATCAAGGTCGAGTTTCCTCTGAAGGTGCTAGGGAAGGATCTGTTTCATGCCTCTCTCCCAGCTTCTGGTAGCCTCAGGCACTCCTTGGCTTATAGATGCATTACTCCAACCCTCCATCTTTGCATGGCATTCTCCTTATGTGTTTCTGTCTTCACATGGCCTTCTTCTTATAAGGACACTAGTCATATTGGATTAGGGGCCCACTCTACTCCAGTACAACCTCATCTCAACTAATTACATTTGCCACAACACTATTTCCGAATAAAGTGACATTCAGACTTTATTTAGGGTTAGGAATTCAATATATTCTTTTTGGAGAAAGGTGAGATGGGGGGACACATAATTCAACCTATAACAAGCTACCAGGAGTACAGTTAGTGTACCCCCCTCTTACTGTAGCACCTTTGGG
The DNA here is from genome assembly GCF_000151845.1 of Pteropus vampyrus. Lineage (NCBI taxonomy): Eukaryota > Metazoa > Chordata > Mammalia > Chiroptera > Pteropodidae > Pteropus > Pteropus vampyrus. The sequence goes on along the minus strand of NW_011889107.1, from coordinate 74,315 downwards.
TAGCCACACTTTCCCCAGGCAGCTCTCAACCAATGGGACAGAGGCTTTATCAGATCTGCATTGCAATCAGAAGGCCTAATATTGTTCCTCTCCCTCCATCTTTCACAGGCATCCTCTCTCAATAAGTATTTTGCATTCCTAACTCCACTGGCGTGTGCTTCCAGAAGGATCAAAATTGGCAAAGGAGGTAAAATGGATTTATTTACTGGATCACTCGATGCCCAGCTGTCAAGGAAGACCCCATCCCCAGAGATATATGGGGCACGATAGTCCCTGGCACAAGGAGGTGGCTCAGTTGCTTAAACATTGATAACAACTGGAAGAGGTTTCAGTGGAGGCACCACCCTGGCCATGAGGTAATTCAGGTGTTTGAAAAACACAGGAGCAATACATAAAGGACAATGGAATTAACTGCATTAAATTATTTAAGTTGTATTGACCTTACAGAGAAAAAATGAAAAGCTGAGGGCACTTAAAAAAACAAAAATGTAAGTGCAAAGCAGGTTTTGGTACCCTACAAATAAGCCTTTATTTCTTGCAAAGGGAGCACAGAAAAAGTTTATGATCAGGATTTGAAAGTATGGAGCTTCAAAGATGGTAGAAGTCAGGATTTGATAGTATGGAGCTTCAAAGATGGTAGAAGTCTCAGTGAAGCAAGTCTGTTGTGCTAAGTTCAGAGCCCTGGTTGAGAAAACCTGGGTGGAACACATGGGATGGGACACCCGAATATTTTGGCTCCCCAGACTCTGCAGTATCAGAGCACGCAGAGGTGGCCCGCCGCCACTAACAAGAGACAGCACACCCTACATGCAGGAAGACACTGCAGAGGCTCTTCCCCACCAGACAATAGGAGTCCTCTCCATACTCTGCTCTATCTCTTTTGCTGACCACCAGACTGATAACTAGAGCTATATTGAACCATGACCCAGCCAGGGTCTTATATGGGAGGATAGGGACAATACCTCAGAGGAACTGCAAGAATTATGCAGTAAACTATATTTTTAAAAATGTTAGATCAAGGGATCCAGCACAGACAACTGGATAAAAGAGAGTCTATTTACTTGTGTATATGGGATTAAACTTTCCTGGGGACAGTGCAAACTTGCTGTTTGGGAGGCTCCTGGATGGCCCATGCCCAACAAACTTGAAATGCCTGAATTGTCATGGCAAATGGGGGAGAAAGGGATTAAAAGGCCCAGGGTTAGCAGACATGGAAGAGTGGATATATTATGTGAGGCCAGAAGACCAATCAGAGGATGATAACCCATGAGTAGGCCCAGAGGAGACATCATTGACCAAGTTCATCAGGAGTATGTTGGTGAGAGGGCACCAGTGTCACTAAGTTTGAAGGTGGCACTTTCCTCTGCAAGCCAGAGATAAGTCTATGTAGAGCTTAGCCTGTGCATTGGTAGCAATGGAGGTGATGGGGCCCCATACAAAAGCCAAGTCACGATTATTGTAAAACTAGTTAAGTCAAGGCGACAGCCAAGGGAGCTTGACCTGTAGAGAGCTGTGGAGGTAGTTAATAGAATAAAGTATCCCTACAAGGAAAATAGATGTGTAACCAGTAAGGGTATCATTAAAAGAAAGCAGTAGTGTTTAAACAGAAAGTTTAGGATGATTGCCTCAATAAAATGTCACAATCTCTTGCCCAATTCTTGGACCTGATCCAGTTTTGATCTCTGTGTTAGTAGAAGAGAGAATCTGTTGTTTGAAGAGGTGGTTGGGCCTCCAGGGAAAAGGACTATGCTATACCACAGCAAACATATCCTGTAAGGGTCTTCCTAGTCCTTTCCCAAAGGGACTGAGGGCTATATACTCAGAGGCTGTTTACTGGGGAAATGGAACTATCCAGACATTTCTAGGACTATTGGACACATGTCTGAGTTGACATCGATACCCAGAGACCTGAAGTGTCATTATGGACACTTATGAGAGTCAGGTAGTAGTTAATGGAGTCCTGTCCCGAGTCCAGCTTACAAGGAGGAGGTAAGACCACTCAGTACTCATTTCTCTGATCTCTGAATATATAACTGGGGCTGATATACCTGAAAGATAGAGTAATCCTTACATCAGGTCTTTGACCTGTGGGGTAAGAGCTACCATAGTGGAGAAGACCAAGTGGAAGGCTCTGAATCTGTCCTCCTTCCCCACCTTCTCCTTCCACTCTCTATTCTCTACACTCCCACTCTCCACCGTGATGGTAAAGCAAAACCAATATTGTATCCCAGGGAGGATGGCAGATATTAATGTTATCATTAAGGATCTCAAGATGCAGGAATAATCGTCTCTGTCCTATCTCTGTTTAATTTATCGGTCTGGTCTTTGCAGAAACCAGATGTATCTTAGAGCGTGACTATAGACAATTGAAAGTTCTACCAAATAGTAACTCCAAATGCAACTGTCATACTGATCTTGGGTCTTTGCTAGAGCAGATTAATATGGCTTCAGGTACATGGTAGCCACTGCTGACTTAGTAAATGTGATATTTTCTGTCCAATCAGGAAAGAAGATGAGAAGAATTTATTGAAGAATTTAATGAAGAGTTCACCATTCAGCTTTTGGGTGCAGTAAGGTGACAGCTTCCATCTACAGAGCCTTCAGGCCAAGGTTGTGTTTTCTGGGCAGCTCCCAGCCAAAGAGAAGCTTGAGGACCCTAAGATCTGGCCATTTCTGCCCAATATGGAACTCTTCTAATGGGCAGACTTTGCTTAGAAGCTCCCCATCGAGTTGGCTGGATTTGTCAGTTTTGCATCACAATCTGGGAGGAGCCTGAGCAACTTTTGGGACCTGAGGTCACACCAGATAACCCTGAGCTTTCTGGGTCCATTTGATGGATCTGGAAAGTGAGAGGATCAGTCACAGACCCCATTGGAAAGCCACATCTTCCCCCTAGATGGCTTCTGGAAGTTGAAGGTGCACAAGCCTTAGGCTCAAACATATCTGGGTTCTAATCTCAGCTTCTCCGGTGGCTGGTGGTAGAGCTTTGGTCTCTGTGCTTCTTGAAAAAGCCCCATCTTTATCATCTCTCTGATTCCTCTCTCTTTCTCTTCCACTTTCCCTCCACATCACATGACCAGCCAGAATCCTCCTGGGGCAGATTTGCTGCTAGGAGCTGCCAATGAGCTCTTGAGGAAAAGTCTATTCCCAAGACCACCCACCCTCTCCTCAACCCCTCCTTCCTTCCCCAGAATATGCAACTCCTTCAATTTTTTTTAACCAGTGACACAATATATCTAATTTGTGTTTATGTTTCATAATACGTTGCAAAATATAAACATTCAAAATAGGTGTAAATAAGTTGTTTTAGAGAAAGTCTTGAATAAGGTTGTGGTCCTATTGTAGCAGTGCAATAAAGAGAAATCTCAGAGTGATGGATTTTTAGCAGCGCTAAAGAGCACCTGGTCTGAGCTTGAACACAAATTCAAGGAGCATCAGGCAGAGAATTTTCTTCAAATAAGTAGAGTTAGTGTAAGAAATGCTATGATTAAGAAATTGAAGAAGCTGTGATTAGGAATCTATGTGAGAAGGTGCAGCATATGCTTATTATGACAGCAACATATAAGAAAGTCAATTACAAATTCTAGTTAAATATATCAAAACAAGAAATTCATGGAACAAGTATAAAGCCAGTGAAGACGAGGCTTGACCTTGAGCACATGATGATTTATTTTTTTTTAATATGATACATGAAACCATTTCCTTAAAATGGCCCACCGCCTCCTTTAATTTTCAAATGAAGGTCAGGCACTTGGGCAGCTGAATTAAAATTTAGCAAACTTTATTGAGTCCCTACTTGGTACCAGGTCCCAAGCTGGACACTTTCCCATAATAACCTTCACAATGACTCAATGAGTCAGGCTCTGTTAGTACACCTTGACAAATGAGCAAACTGAGGTTCAGCAGAATCAGGAGGTGAAGTCGGGATTGGATCCCAGCCCATCGTTCTCCAAGCCCAGTGCTCCTTCTCTAATGCAGGTATAGCTGGGTCGGGTCACTGCCCATATCTGTGGGGATGGAGACCTCATAACTAGATAACTGGGGAGCCAGGGCCACCGTCAATCCAACCTGCAGGATGTGTGGTGTGTCTATGCTGGTGGGGACATCTGGAGACACTTATGGGGTCAGGGAGGTTGTGGGCAGGCCCTGGAAGCTCCTGGAATGTTTGGGACTACCAGAGCTCTTCAGATAACAGCAAAAGTAATGTTAATGATATCAGCTGGGATTTGTTAAATTCTTACTACATGCCAGATACTGAGGGTTAACAAACATTTAATCTCATTTAATTCTCCAGAAACTCTGATGAGAAGGAATTGTTATCCAGAATCCCCTATATAGGCCTATGTGACTCCAAAACTCTTGCACTGACCTACCTCAGTGTAGATCTGCATCTGCCCTGGTGATGACTGATGACCCTTGCCCCAACATACCGTGCCGTGGCCAGATTCCTGCCCTGTCAACCACTCCTCCTTTGCTCTGGCTCCTCAGAGCAAACCTGCGGTTCTGGGCTTGGATTGTGGAAAGGATAAAGCCTTCGTAGGTGTGGTTGAATCCCACCTCCCTGAAATGCTGAGACTTAAAGATGATGGAAGGTGCATTCTGAACCCCATTCAGAGCAAGAGAGAAAAAATGAGGGGCAGACTTAATGTTCACATAGCAGAACAGAACCCAAAAGACCTTGCCCTCTCTATTGAGGAGAAAGCTCTCAAACCAGAGAAGCATAGCAATCCTGGTTAACAGGAAGCCAAAAGCCAGGCTGGGCTGAGACATAGCTACACCCAATTGCCTTTGCTCTCTGTTCGAGGCCCTTCCAGACAGCGAAGGGTCATTCCAGAGGCTCTTCTGGGGATGGGAGAGGTATCAGGAAGGAAGCCAAAAAAAAAAAAAAAAAAAACCAACAACACTACCTCAATTTGAGCTTGGGAAAAATATGGTGCATTGAGCTTTTGATAATCCCAGGCAAAATTCCAGAAGTTCCTTTTCTAAGCAGGGATTATTGGGAGCTGAGACAGATTCACTTAGGTCAAGTCATGCCTAACTCTCCAGATTTCCTCTGTAAGAAGGGTCATCAGGGTATGTTATGGGACAAGAATCATAAACTCTGAATTTAAAAATAAGACTGCTGTTATAAGAACTGCATTGAGGAAGAAAGGAGAGAGTTCATCAGCCAGGTTCTGGAATCTGACCACACCCCAGCTCCTTACATATCAAAATTATAGGCTTCCTTTTATAGCTGAGTAAACTCAAGAGAGCAGCCCAAATTTGCCTGGTGGTCAGCAATGGAGGGGGAGCCTTGGGACATTCAAGTGAGGAAGATGAGATATCTTGAGGCCATGGATGTTGGCAATATACATTTGAGAGAGGGTGATAGTCCAATAGAGGGGATTTGTTCAATAAAGCACTCAGGATCTAGGAATTTTAGAGTTTATTCAGGGGAATGAAACATCAAAAATCTCAAAATTTATGACATAGATTTAAGCGGGGCTGATTTCCCTGTCAGGCACTACGAGCACCGAGGACAGTTTTGCTGTTGACAAGGTTTTGAAATGTCTCCTACATTTTGAGCATGAATGGAGAAATAAGGACCAAATCTTAGGGTAGCTCACCCTTCACATGGCTGGTTGAACCCCTCTGCCTAGGATAGAAGGAACCGATTCTATTAGATGGGCTCTTGCCTCTCTTATGACCCAGAAGAATCAGCAGTGTGGTCCTTCTGCTAACACTCATTGGTGTCTGCTCTGAGTGTGCCCTGCGCTGAGGGCTGGGTACAGAGGGAGGGAATGTGTGTCCAGTGTGTGAAAGGAAAACCCTGCTGGATGCCTCCCGGTCTCGAGACTGGTCCTGCCCGCATGGCATAGCCATTTCTACTCCTGACATCATGGAGTGGATGTTCAAAGTTCACACTCTGGAGCCACGCTGGAGCCTCCCATCTCCACCCCATCCTGTTCCAGTCCAGCTCTGTCATTTACTAGTTGGTGACCTTAGGCAAGTTAATAATTTATCTGTGCCTCATTTTCTTCATCTGAAAATGGGGATAGTAGTGGCATCTGATTAATAGGGTTAGCATACTGGCTTTCACTTTTTTGACTTGTAAGAATCACATTTTACATCAAGATCCAGTACACACACCCCCTACATATATACACATACATGTGTATGTGTAACAGAAAAAAACTTTTCCAAACAATTTCCAACCTCACTGCTGGCTGATAAACTATAATATTTTCTGTTCTATTCTTTCATTAAGCAAAATTATGGTTGAAAGCCATTAAGTTGATTTTTTAATATGCACATGAGTCACTGCTCACAGTCTGAAAAACACTAGTTTAAGGTATGGTGTTTAGTTCCAAAAGCTACAATTTTTTTACACATGTCACTTTTTAAGAGAACCATTTTCAAGCTAAAGGGTGTCCAGAAGAGAATGAGCAGGGTACTTCATTCAGCTGTTCTTCCATCCTTTTTCACCTCTGATCCACTCATTCATTTTATTGTTTCTTCATTTATTCATTCATTTACCCATTTATCATAGGTTTACATGTCTATTTCATTTGGAAAAGAGAATCCAGGGAAAGATGTGCTCTGTAAGTCATGAGGAAGAAGAGCTAGACCTGTTTCCTCCAGTCTCCTAGGCAGAACTGGGATTTCTGGATGAAAGTGACAAGGAAGCCAGTTCAGGTCATCATATAAAAGGTGTTTTGCAGTCCTAGGTGCTGCTACACCATGGGTCCGGCTGCCTATGAGACTTTTCTCAGGAAGTAAATAATCGGAGGTGAGAGAAGGGAAGGTATTAAGAGGCTTCCAGTACTGGGTGGAGGTTGGGCTGAGGTTGATTCTTCACTCCCTGCTCCATCAAGGCTTAGGGTCTGCTTGAGGCACTGCAGGGGGTGCTATGGGAATGAAGAGGAAAACCATCTAGTTGGGGTTCTGTGGTCCCTACCTGACAACCAAAGCAGCTCTATTTCTATTTTTATGTAATGGGATTCTCCATGTGGTTTATCTTGGGTGTGGGGGAGGGATGGTTGCATGAAACATGTTCCACTGATGCTGAAAAAAATTTTTAATCCCTAAACTAGGAGCTCATTAAATCCCTTAAGTCTCAGAAGCAATCATTTCTAGGATTCTGGGACTTACTTTTTTCCTATAAAAACAAGTCCGTTAAAATTACAGTATAAGCCTTTGTTTTGCCCTCTTAAATCCAGATATAATTGAGAGCAAAAGTTAAACAATTACAAATGTGGCAGGACAATGGATTGAGATGTCATTTTGTGTCGGTGGTTTTACTTCTTTCTGTAGCCCCTCTCTCCATCCAGCCTATTCCAATCCCAGGAGGAGAGCAGAAAGCCTCACCTTTACGCTCTGTCCCCTCAGGGGGTGTTGGTGAAGCAGGCTGAAATCAAAACTCTGAAGACAACTGGTTTTTCAGGCTTTTGTTGATTGAAAGCCTGAGTTTATTGAGGGGATTGTGATGAAAGAAAGGGAAGAAGGAATGAGAGGGAGGGAGGTGGGTAATTCCTGGCAGAATCTCAGAGTGTAGTGGCTTCAAAGTCCCCTTAGGGAGATGGGAGCCAGGCACCCACACTCCTTTGATCCACCAAAGCCACAGTGCTGTCAGCCTACTGGGAGATTTGGGGTTAGTCTTTAACAACGTTTCTCAAACATGGCTGTGAAGTTCCATCACCTGGGACTCTTGATAAAATGCAGATTCTGATTCAGTAGGCCTGGGGTGGGTTCTGAGATTCTGCATTTGTAATCAGGGATTCTGAAATTGCTGGTCTTAAGACAATACTTTGAGTAGCAAGGAGTTGAAAGAGTCGATTCCTTGTTTTCTGGGTGCAACACAAGGCTTCCAGACTCTTGTGCACTCTTAGAACAGGGAAGACTCTCCCAGTGATGAGGAAACTAGAATGTTTCGTCGGCACAGCATAAAGGGATGCACTGTCAGTTTTAATTGGATTTGAAAGCTCTAGCACACTTGAGCTTGTGATTGCAAACTCATAGCCATGGCCCAGGTTAAGCAGCATCTCTATGGGAATTCAAGAGTTATTAAACCCCTCTTGCTCCAGGGTTGGATTTACTAAGTGGAATCTGTCTGCTCTTCCTTCCCAGGGTAAGAAATTCTCAGGGCATGATGTTTTGTGTTTTGGTTTTCCGAGAAGCACTTGAGCTGGGAGTAAAGACCTCTTCTCTGCCTGCTCTTTCCCATCCCAGGGGGTTAAATCATGAAATAGCTGCTTATCTTAATGACTTTCGGTGGAATTTTATCTGTTCTCTATCTCGCCTTGTCTAGAAACACAGAATCTATCTGTTTGCATCTTTCCTCCCCCAGCCTGGGATAAAAGATAAACTGAGGAGTCACAAAAGCATGGAATGGAATGCAGCGAGCTCCCTCTCTCTCTTTTGGGGACGTGGTGTTAGTGTCAACTGTTTACCTGTTCTTCTCCACCTCTTTTGTATGCTTGTCCTACCTGGGATTTTACCTTATTTTGTAAAGAATAGAAAAAAGCTAACCATTCCCAGCCTAGCCCTCCCTCTAGTTACTGCTAACCTCAGGGAACAATTCTTAAAAGGGACTTTGCCTTTTTTCCTCGGAGTGCCTAAACACACTTTTCTAAAAGGAATACTTCATAAATACTCATTGCCTTGAAAGTAACAGTATCTTGTACTTGCATAGCACTTTAAACTTTTCAAAAGTATCTAGCATTACTGAAGTGACAACTTGTGCTAGGGGCAGCATCTCACATAATCTTCCCGACAACTTCTAAGAGAGGGTATGGATAATATCCCTTCTCCCTTTATTTATCCACACGTATTTAAGTGAAGGAGACTTCCTGGTTCAAGCAAAAGCTGTAGAAACAAAAGCAGAAATGTCAGCTTCAAGAAAGAGAAAAATGAAGTTTAAAGGGATAGAAAGCTGGAACTCTACTTCCACGGAGTCTCCCCAGAAGGTTCTTTCATCCCTCTCTCACTAAAAGTGATAGATGGATAGAGGTGGTGGTGGTGAGGAGGGAGCTTTTGACCTCCTCAGCCAGGCAAAGGCACAGAAGGACTTCTTTCTTTGGGCCTTCAGTGAGCTGGTTCTCAGGGAGGTGAGGAAGTGGGTTAGGTGAATTCTGTCTGTGACGGAAGCCCTAATGTGCTGAGTCTTGGATGTGAAGAGCGAGAGATTTAGAACCAGGCTGTGCCCAAGCTTGGAAACTAGGTGATAAGTCCTGTCCAGCAGCTTTGACTTTAGGACACCTTTGACTTTAGTCCACTGATCAACCATGGGCCTCTGGTCAGGACTGTCTAAGCTCTAAGCCTCAGTTTCCCTTGCAGGAAAATGGAATGGTTGGACAGGTTGTTCTCCAAGGTCTGCAATGCTCTGTTCTTTGAGCTTGAGAAGGGAAGTGATTCCTTTGCTGAGAGGTTGCGACCTGTTTTCTTTATTGGGGTGAGGGGAGAATAGACATACACACACACATTGGAGTCATCCTGTGGTATTTGCTGGGGCAGCAGTAATGAGCAAGACACACAGTTCCTAGTCTTTCTTCTCATAGCAGATATTGAATAAGTAACTAAACAGTTACTGCTTCATCGAGGTCAGAACAGAGACCAAAGTGATGAGAAGGAGCTAAGTTTGTGAAGGGCAGAAGAGAGTTCAGGCGGAGGGAACAGCAGATACAAAGGCATGAGTGGGAACAAGATTGCCATGCTGGGGAGACAGAAGGAAGCCTAAGTGAGTGAGACGGATGGTCAACGACACCTCTTTCATAGTCTGGCTCAGGCTACAGGGTCTTGTTTGGAGGCAAAAGACTGAACTAGGTGGTATTCCTCTGTTTCTTCTCCCCACCCCATGTCTCTCTCTCTCTCTCTCTCGCTCTCGCTCTCGCTCTCGCTCTCGCTCTCGCTCTCGCTCTCGCTCTCGCTCTCGCGCGCGCGTGCGCACACGCACACGCGCGCGCACACACACAGACACACAGACACACACACACACACACACACACACACACACACACGGCCTTGGGGAACCTTGGATATAGCTGGGCAGGGGCTTTGTGGTAGATCGTTCAAGGCAGGAAAAACTGTTCTTCTCCCCCCACTCGCACCGGTTTCACCCAAGGAAAGGAAGCACTGCTTCCTGGTTTATGTTGAGATGGGAAAGACTTGCCCAAGAACAATGGCATTTTTCGTAAAAGACCACTTTGTTCTGGTGAGACTAGGAGGGGGTTTCCTTCGGGACCTAGCTGGTCCCATTGCCCCGGCCTGCCAACCACAACAGCCACATGGCGTTCTTTCGGACCAGCCTTTCATCTGAGATACTTACTTGCTCATGCACAGCCTTAACCAGCTTAACCCTTCAGACCCCACCCTGCCCTGCAGCAGCATCTCAGGGCTCCAGGAGGTCCCCAGAGATCCTGGGACATGCTGGCCAGGGGAGTCTATTGGGGGGACCGATAGATGACTTGACACTCTTTGTTTTCCTATTTGAAGCCGGAAAGGGGTTCAAATCTGTCCGGAGAGTGTCTCAGCTCGAAAAATCTTTAAAACACCAGAGTCAGAAGGTCACCCTTTTACAAGGAGGGAAACTGAGGTAGAGAAAAGGAACTCATTTGCTGAGGCCACACAGAGTCAGCGGTAGAACCAAGGCCAGAATCCACGGCTCCGACTCTCGCGTCAGCACTCTTTCCACTGTTCTGCTCTAAAGGAGCAGGACAGATGCTCGGGGTGGTAACGGAAGAAAGTCCACATTAGGGAGACAGATGTATCTTCAGGGGCCTGGAATGTCTGAAGGGAGGGAGGGAGTTTGGAAAAGGGTGTGTGATGTTGGGAGCTGGACTTCTTGATGTCACAGGCATGAGGGGGTGACTCCTGCAACCCCACCTGTGTTTTTCAGGCATGCATGGCTGGTCCTCTGTGAATCAATGAACGGTCAAATTTAGTGAAACCATCAGAGGAGGACATTAACAGGAAGTTGGCAGACATATAATGTATGGTCAGAACCATGAGTCGGAAGAACTGTGCTTTTGCTTTCCCCCAACTGTTCTTTTCATATTATGCCTGGCATAAGAAAAGGCTCAGAAATAGAGCAAACATTTCTCATGCTAATAAAGAGGTATGGTAGTAGTGCCAGCGTGGGGGGTGATGAGGTGATCATGGTGGTGGAGATATTGGTGACAACTATGTGGTGGTTATAGAGACTGTGTAGATGTTGGCAGTAGTACCATGTCTAATGGTGTTGGTTGTAGCTATGGTGACAGTGGTGGTGGTTTCAGCTATGGCAATAGAGATACGGATGGCGATATTGGTGTTGGCGGTGTCCAGTTCAGTGGTATTTATGATAGTTATGGTAATGATGGAAGCAGTGATGGTGGTGGGTTGGGTGAAGGTGATGGTGGTATTGATTATGGCAGTGGTCATGGTGATGGTGATGGTGGTGGGCAGAATGGTGTTGGTGTTGGTGAGACTGATAAAGGTGATGGTGGTGCTGGTGTTGGAAAGGATAGCCACATTTTTGGTGGTAAAATATATAATCTTGGATAGTGGTGACAGTGATGGTGGGGTTAGTATAAAGATAGCGTAGGTTGTTGGCCAAAATGATTTTAATGCTGCTTTGTGCTGGTGGTGGTGATAGTGGTATTGGTGTCAGTGCTAGCGATAGTACTGTTTTCGATGGTGTTGGTGACACCTGTGTGTGTTAGTTGGTGGAACTAATTGATGGAAGTGGTGGTGGTGCGGGTGCTGGTATCAGTGGTGAACTCTATGGTTGACTCGATATCCGGCTGAGAGTAGTGGTGGTCATAGTGACAGTGGCAATAATGGGGAGGGTGGTCATGGAGAGAGGGACGAAGAATAGGATGGTGGTGATTACACTGAGAGTGGTGCCAGTTCTGGCAGTGACACCCTAGATTACATAAGCTGCTGGAGCTGTCTGTGCAGGATGTGGGGAAAAGGGTCACGCATTCTCCCAAAGGCCTCCTTCCCAGAGCTGCATTCCTCGCGAGGCTTAGTTCTCTGTGCAGGAGATGGTTGTCTTCTGGGGGGTCAGTGGGGATAGCGCTGAGAAACAGGTCTGTTGCTAGGAAAGTAAACAGAGAGGAGGCTCAGGATTGCTGAGCTGGAGAGGGCTCTAGGGGGCAGTTCAACAGGAAACAGGCACAGGAGGCATGCCTATGGTGGGGGCCACGCTGGGAGGGGGGCAGGGAGGCCTGGTGGTGGCCGTGCAGGGGCTCACGTAGCTGGCAGAGCAAGGCCTGTATTTCCGCTGACTCAGCAGAGCAGGCTGGGACTGATTCTCCTGGACTAATGTGTCTTCTTCCTGGGATTAGCTCACTCAGCTCTGGCTGGGAAAGGGGGAGGGGGGTGGCCTCTCCCACCTCCCCAGGCTTAGGGGCCCTGGGGAAAGCTGTAGGCAGACCATGGGGCCCCAGCAAGGGAAGCGACTGACCCCATGTGTCATTGACCTCATTCCCAGTGGGCCTCCATTTGACTGGCAGGGAGCCAAGCTCCCCAGGTATCAAGAAATCTAGCTACCTTACCCACTCCCATCCACCCCTTAACCCTTCTCCACGGGCTGGTTTACCATGCAAATCCCAGTTCTGCTATGCAAAAGGCAACAACACAGCTTGGGGGTGAAAAACAGGAAGTTCTGGAGCCAGACCAGCTCACCTCGCTTTCCAGGTCTCCCACCTGTTAACTGTGTGACTCTGGGACAGTCACTTCACATCTGTGTATTTTGGCTCTTTGTGAGATGGGGCAATGACAGCTACTCATAGGCTGTTGTGAGATCAGTCGAGTTAAGGCATACAAAGTGCTTGTAGTGTTGGCATTGGAATGTGGGCATTCAAAAAGCATGTGCTATTATTACTACTGAGAATTAAATAATTTCAGGAGGCTCTCAGTCTCTCTGAGCCTCAGTTTTATCACCAGTAAAATGGGGATAATCCTTAATGTGCATACTCAATATGAAAACAGAAGGCAGCACATTAGTTGTTATTATCCTTGTTGATATTAGCACAGGCAGGGGGCTCATGTCATGTAGGATTTGGGATCCCCGGAGCACTGCTATCCTGTGGCTTCAGGATATTGTGCCAGTGCCTGCTGCCTCCTAACACAGGAAGCAACTCTTCCTCGTGACGGAGGGATTTGAGAAGATCAGCAGTCACGTTTCTAGACCTTGCCCCTTGCCCCAGCCCAGAACTCACACTCAGGGTAGGGGTGGAGAAAGGAAGGGGGTGTTCTGGGAGAGCGGTCTTCATTCCTACCTCCCTCTTTCTTTTTCTTCCTCTCCTTTGAACACTCACTCACTCATTCACTCATTCATTCATTCCTCAACAGGACATGGAAGTTGTGGGGTCTGCCCTTGTCTCTGGAAGAATGTAGTTCAGACTCCAATTAGGGCTGGGAATGAGGGCGAGAGTGAGAGGGGGAGAGAGAGAGCAAGCAAGAGAGCGAAAGCGTCAAATGAAAATAAAACTTTTCTTTGCAATACAGAAAACTATCAACAATGATGCTGTTTAGATACTATAAAATCAACATCTAAAAAATCAACATCTAAATAAAAGAATGACTACATAATTAATTTGTTTTCTCTACTGTAAAAGAGATAAAAATGATACACTCCATGGATTTCATTTTTTTTTCTTTGTTTGTTTGAGTTACTCATATTCCTCTCTGCGAATTTAATTTCCCCTTCTTCCCAGGTTCCCATTCCCATTCCTTACTCCCTTCCTCAATCCAGAGAACCACTCCAATCTGTTTTGTAAAAAATAATATGTCCTTAAAATGTGTTTGTCTTTATAAAACATGCTTTCAGGGAGGTGTTAATTTACGAAAATGATATTGTGCCGTGAATCCTTTGGTCTCCACTTTTCTTACTCAGCACCATGATTTGAGGTCTATCCATGTCACTGTGTACGGATTGATGTCTTCCTTCTTGCTACTGCACAATATTCCATTGTAAACATCCATCATGCTTCACTCATTCATTCTCCCAAGCGATAGACACATCACCACCACAGCCTCATAGCATTACTGAAAGCATTAAATAGAAAGCCCTTAATTCTGAGCTGCCCAAATTCCCATTTAGTAAAGTCGGCCATCATTACTGGTATGGTATTGCTTGTATCAGCACTTTAGGCTAGGTAGTTTCCATAATATTTAATAATCAGTTACACTAGTGCTTCTTGTTTATTTCTCGTTATGATATAGCACAATTTATTCTCGCACTTACCACTGATGCTCATTAGAATCCATGTCCAATGCTGGGTACAGGATTGAAGAGATGAATTTCACAAGGCCCCATGTTCTTGAAGAGCACGCAGCCCAGACAAAGGGACAATTCAGGTCAGGGGTGGGACACAAATTGGTCAGTGATCAGTTCTGCTAGTGGGAGCAGACAAGGCTCACTATGCGCAGAGCACCCTAAGTAGGATTTTAAAAGGTGAGGAGGAGCTCTCACCAGGTAGATGGGAAGGGTGGGGGAGAAGTGAGGAAGAGATATCCCAAATGAAGGAACGCCATATGCGAAGGGTCAGAAGCCTGTAGCAGGTTGGCATGTTTAGGAAACTTAATGATTTTGTTATGGCCGAGGCCAAAGGTATGAAAGGAAAGGCCAAGAGACAGAAGCCAACATTGGTTGAGTTCTTATTACGCACCAGGCACTGTTCTAAGTGGGTAAGTGCAGAGCCTCTCTTAAACCACACAACAACCCTAGAAAGATACTATCATTATTCTCATTCTACAGGGAAGGAAACGGAGGCCCAGAGAGGTTGGGAAGTTGCCCACAGTCACGTAACTTATCAATGGGGTACCCAAGAACTGAAGTCAAGCTGCCTGGGTTCATAATCACAGTTTAAATATGACCTCTGAAAGTTAAGGCAGGTGAGGAGGTTGGGTGAGATTGCAGAAGAATCACATACCAGCTGAGGGGCAAAGAAGAAGGCACGGAAGGCCCGGTACCAGAGCCTAGGTGCCATGATGTGAGTGTGGAAGATCACAAGAGTGGGTGAGGGTGTGTGTACTGCAGATGTTGTATATGGGTGTGGATAAATATGTATGTGCCTGAATGTGTGTGCATGGATGCACTTGAGTGCATGTGAGTGTGCCAGGGTGCACATGGCTGTGCTATAGTGTGGGTCCCTCTAGGATTAGGTGTGTGCGTATGTGTGTGTGTATATAAGTGAGTATTGTATATAATTGTGGGAATCTCTGGCTGTGCATGGGCCCAAGCATTTGTCCTGTGGGTATGAGTGTGGGCCTTGGTGTCCCTACCACTGTGGGGCCCCAGGGAAGCTGTCAGAGCCCATTAGCCTGACCTGGTGTGAGGGGCCTGGTCTTGGCTGCAGAAGCTGCATTGGCACACATCAAAGGCAGCCAGAGCCTGGGGCCAGTGGGCGGAATAATTTAATGAGGGTCCAGGAGAGAAGCTGCTGGCTGATGGGGAGTGGGAGGGGTGCCAGTTTATTCCCAGGGCAGCTCCCAGGCTCCACAGCCAAGGATATGGGGTCTGCATATGTGGTGGGGAGTTGGGAGGCTGTGCTGGGTGCCTAGTCGTGCTTCCCTACTTCCCTGTGCAATGGGAGAGCTGTATCTGAACCCCAGGGGCTTCCCACTCCTATCTGGACACCAATCTAGTCCCCAGGTGTCCCAAGGAACTTCAGACAAACCAGGACACTGAATCAGGCATTTTTATCCCTAAAGCTCTTCTGACATTACTGTGCAATAGAACACAGGGAGAATCATTCTTAGATCAACCAGTCTAACAATACCTTACCTTACAGAGAAGTATGCGTGTGTGTGTGTGTGTGTGTGTGTGTGTGTGTGTGTGTGTTGGGTGTCTCTTTGTGAGAGCCTTGGGTCAAAGAGAGTAATATGGGGGACCCAATCTAGTCAGTTTTTCTATGCAAGATGTAAGTAGAAAAGGGAGGGATTTTTGGTCAGGAGAGGAGTGAGGCTGAAGATTCGTGTGTGGCCAGAGTGGCCCTTGCTAGGAAACAGTTGTGATGGAACAAAGCAGAATGTTGTCCTTGTCTACAGGGTCTCGGCAACACGCATACGGCCCTGTTATGTCCAATGATCACAGTGTGAGAGCTTTTTCCCATTTCTGTGACAAATGTCCTTTTATGGCAAGAACCTCCCATGGATCTTAGGCCCATCTACAGGGTCAGACTCAAACTCCTTAGCTCCATGAGCAAGGCTTCCTCTAAATTCTAAGGTCTAGGTTCTGGAGACTCGAACCAAGGGTTGCAGATGCAGGGTCTATCATCGGAACCCAGTATTTTTTTTTTTTTTTTTGCTGTCGTGGGATCAACAAATATTCTTGGACATAATTGCTTTAGACAGGGCATGAACTCTCTTGTTAGACATGAGCCTCGCCCCTCCCTATTGCTCATGCCTTTCCATTTCACTCATCGACACCACCTACTTGTCATCTGAAAGCGCTTGAGTATGGCACGCTTGAGCTTGAGCTCTTTGAGAGACAGGCTTATATATTTTATGTGTCCCAATCTAGCACACCTGATAAATGTTTGTTGGATGACTGACTCCAACAGACCTCGTTTTCTGTACCTCCAGCCCACTCACCACTCCTCCACTTTGAGTTCACACTTACGCTCGTCTCTGTTCCCTGAAACACAATTTTCCCTCCGGAAAGCTTCTTGGTGAACTCATCATTCATGACCCAGGACAAGTGGCCCCACCTCTGGTCCAACGTGGGTGTTCCCTGCCCTGTGCTTCTGCCATGCCACATCTATCTCTGTGTTACAGTCCCCAAACCTTGCATTGTAATATTTGTTCACGTGTCTGGTTTGCCCAGCTTAGAGCATCTGTTAGAGAACTTTGATAACTGTTACTGTTCATGGGTTAGGTTTCGAGATTAATTTGTGTTTGATACACACTTGACAAGAGGGTGACTTCAGTGGCTGAATTGGCCCATCTCAAATTGTCATTCAGAAGCCTGAGTTAGCTGGCTCATCAACTTTGATAAATCCCATTGGCAGCTCAGGGTGCTTTGTCCCCAGATCCTGGTGCCTTGATCCTCATCTTCAGTGGGTGTAAAAAGAGGCCTCATGACTCAGGGTCTGGCCCTTGGAGGGAGGAGAGTCCCCCATGTGGCTCCAGGCAGAAGACAAATAGCTCAGAAGCTGGTACCAGTCCTGCCGCCTGCTTGGCCCAGCCATTCTTGGCTTATGATTTGGCACTTTCTGGGCCTACCTGCTGGGTTTGGTCAAGGCAAGTTGCCTGAGCCTGTAGGGAACTGCTGGCAGAGCACACTTCCCACGGCTGCCGATGGCAGTGCCAGGGCGCACCCACATAATGTCAAGTTGGTTCCAGGACACTCACTCTTAAAGGCTCCATGTGTAGCTCTCACCCCAGTGTCCAGCCTGAGCTGTGCAGGGTCTCTGATCAGAGTCAGCTTATCTCTTCCCATCAGGAGGATGGATACACATGAGTGTGTGAATAAGTGTACACGAATGTGCACTGTGTGCGACTATATATGACCATGTGTGTGTCTGTGTGGGATGAATATATGTGTGCAATGTCCTGTGTACAGGCATACAGAACAAATAGGAATATGTGTGAGGCGTGAACGACTGTCTATATGTATAAGTTTACGTGTGCATTCATGGGTTTTGTGTTAGAGACTATGGGTAAGCTGTGTAATATGTGGATGTTACACATGACTCAATGTAACAACAGATGTGAGCTTTAGTTCTGGTTCTGCCACTTCCTAAATGTCTTGAAATCTTTTTAAACCCTTCCCTTCTCTCTGTAAAATGAAATGGCATAGGAAGATGGTCTCTTAAGTTCCTTTCTAGCTTTGCTATTCAATGACCCTGTTTAGGGGTTGAGCATAATAAGTATGTGAAAGTTATGTGTGCACTTGCACAAGTGTGTGTATGTGTGAATGTGTGTGTGTGTGTGTAAAGCAAGGTAGTGCCACACAAAGAGCATGACTTTGAATTCTGATTCCACACTTAACAGCTGTGCATATGAGATCTCAGCCCCCTACCCTCTCTGAGCCCAGTTTCCTCATCTACAGATGGGGCTAATAATTCCTACAAGGCTGATGTAAGGACTAAGAAATGTTTGCAAAATGCTTAGCCTAGAATCTGGCTCAGCTCCCTCTCCACGAGAGGTGCATGTGCACGTGCGTGTCTGTGTGTGTCTGTGTGTATGCGCACGTATGGATGCTCATGCTGACATGCTTGACTCTGCAGGTCAGTCCAGAGGACAAGGTAATCACTCTGGATCACTCCTACCCTTGGAGGCTTCTGATTTCTGACTGGTGGTTACACAGCCACCCAGGAGAGGTAGAACTGGACAGTCAGTCTCCAGCTACTCGCCTGGGACCACGTGGTCCTGAGGGCTCCCTGGTGCCCCAGAATGGCTGTCACATGAGTGCAGTGGCCTGGAAAGGAGGATTGGTGCGGGCAGGAGACAGGCTCCCAAATCGGCTTAGTGCCCACCCCGCCATCCGGTGTATTAGAGACTAAAGAGATTCTTCTTTTTTTTTAAAGGGTCAACTGCCATCCTGGGATGGTGGCTGAGCTGAGCACAAGACCCTAAGCCCCGTGCCCATCTTGGGCAAGGCTTCAGAGTAGGGGCCAGGAGTAGACAGGGTCCTGCCCTCAGCGCTGTCAGCTGCATGGACAGAAACAAAAGAAGATTTATGGCTGCCCGAGATCTTGTCCTAGGGCAAGAGCAGTTCATCCCCTGGGCCTGGAAAAAGCAGGGTGGAGGGAGTTTTCTAGAAGAAAGGGGCTTAAGAATGGAGGCTGGAGAGGGAAAGGAGAGATGAGAACATTCTAGGCAGGAAGATCAGAGTAGGCAAAAGCCAGGAGATAGAAATGAATACTGTGCGTGTGTGTGTGTGTGTGTGTGTGTGTGTGTGCGCGCGTGCGTGTGTGTGTGTGTGTGTCTTAGGGAAGGACCAGGGAGGGGGTGGTATGGGGGGCCTTGGAGAATATTAAATTCAGTCCTTTCATTTTCTTGATGAGGAAACTGAAGCTGGAGAAGGGAAGGGCTGTGCCTCTGGGCAGAGCGAGGTCATGACTGATCCCCAGGTTGGGTCTGGTGTCTGTCTCCAATTCCTGGGTTCAAAAGACAGATATC
>NW_011889107.1:45321-54240 GCF_000151845.1 Pteropus vampyrus | reverse complement strand
CTCTGTGCCGACACAGCCTATCCGCTCTCTTGGGCTGCAAATCCCTTCCGGCTGACAGCTCAGCGCCGGCTGGGCTAGGCAGCTTGGGAACCAGCGGGGGTGGAGCGAGGTGGGGGTGCCACAGAAGTGGGAGCGGAGGACCTAGCCCATTGAGGGGAGCCGCCCTCTCAGGACATCTGCTCCCGGCAGGGCATTTCACGCCCCCATGGTAACAAGGGTTATCACACTTCCCAGACAGGGAAACTGAGGCTGAGAGAGGTTGAATCACTAAACCAAAGTGACACAGCTCACTGGTTAAAACCAAGGTTCTAAATGAGGCCCCTTGAAAAACTATAGATAGTGGGAAGAACTAGATGGCATTATTATTCCCATTTTATAAGTGAGTCTCTGAGAGTTGAAGCCGCCTGTCCAAGGCCCCAAGACACATAGCAGGTGAGGCTGGAACTGGAGCCCTTGTCTGTCCACATGGCAGATGTGCATGCAGTCACCCTGCTGGACTCCCAGCCACCAGGGAGTCACCGAGCTTCCTTTCAAGGGGAGGAGGCTCTTGTGCAGGTGTGAGTCACAGGGTCCATCTGGTCAAGGAGTTGTGTTGCTGGGTCTTGAGTGAGGTAGGCCCAGGGAAGGTATGAAGCTCGTCTCTTGGAGCTGAAGGAAGGAGATGGAGTGAGGGAGGCAGGAGTGTGGGTGGAGGAGTCAGGGAGGGTGGAGGGCACAGGTGCCAGTGCAGAGGGAATTAGAGGTGAAACAAACCGGGGGAATGGGTGCTGGATGCCCTCCTGCTCTGCCCTAACAGCTGGGGATTCGGGGGGCTGCAGAAAGGGTCGTGGATGGGGTGCTGCTCCAGAACAAGCCTTACCCTGGTCTCTGGGAACAGAATGGGGACGGTCTGGTGAATTCCTTGGAATTAAAAAGTGGCGCCTTCTCAGTGCAGAGGGAGCCTGGCTGGCCCCTGGGTTTTGTCTAGCCTTTGTCCTGCCTCCCAGGCCGAGGGCAGCTCAGGAATTTTCTCCTTTCCTTAGACCAATGTTTGACCTAAACAGGCAGTGTGGGAGCTCAGGGGAAGGAGGGAGGATGGCAGGGGTTTATGGAGAGGTGTCTCCTGAGTGTGCACGTGACTCTTTGGGTATGAATGTGCCTTATGTGTGTCTGTGCATGAGATGAATATCTGTGTAATGGCTTTATTTGTGTGTGCCTCCAGGATGGGGTAGGTTTTTTATATTGTTTGCGCCTGGGCCTCTTTGCCTCGTCTGGATCTGCGTTATCTCTCTGGATCTGTACGTTCGTAGCTGTACCGGTATCTGTAAGTGTTTGTGCGTGTCTGGGTCTCTGCCTCCCTCCTGCCCTGCCCCAACAGGGCCCCAAATGCTACTTTGCTGCCTGAGTGTGCAGAGGAATGTGATGGGCAAGGGGAGAGGGGAGCACATGGCCTGGGCTGCAGGCCTGTTGGTTATGGAAAACTACAGAGGCCTCCTGGGGCTGGGCTTGCCAAGCCGGCCCAGAGCCAGGCTCTGCAGCTTTTACTCCTCCAGGCTCCTCCCACCCCCTCTCTCTGGGGACCGAGGACCTGCTGAGATGGGTCCTCTATTAAGCAGCCAGCATGGCCTCCCTCCTACCACTCCTCACATGGTTAGTCAGGCCTATGCTCTTCCTTGGGCCTCGGCATCTCTGGGGGAAAAATGACGGGGTGAAATCGTATTTCCTCTGAAGTCCTCCCAGTCCCAACATCCTCTCCATTCTGTGAATGTTAAAGGGATTCAAACGAGCGACTTTACCTTCATTTCAGGGATTGTGAAAGCATAGGGTCTTAGACTGTTAGAGCAAGAGGGGCTCTTAGCGAGATGACCTACCCTTGCCCCCTTTGCCTTATGGATGGGAAAACTGAGGCCTGGAGTGAGGGCTCCAGGTCCCCCACTTACCTTCTGGAAGGGCAAGGACCGCATAATTCAGGTCTCCTGTCTCCCATCCTTTTCAGCACAGCCTGCTCAGCACAGAGGAAGAGGCATGTGAGATGGCCTTGAAGGATGGGAGAGTTGGACACATGGAGATGGGATTGAGCCAGACAGGCTCCAGGCGGCCAGAAGATATGGGTTAGATGTGGAAGTGGGCAGGTGAGGAGTGCAGGGAGGATGGGAGAGGGGCTAAGAAGATACCAGATGGGCAAAGTGGGTGGTAGAACTGAAAAGCTGAGTCTGAGCTATACAGGAGAATCCTCAGAGGCCAACTGGGAGAGTGTGGACTTTATTTTATAGATGTTTCTGGCAAAAGAGGCAAATCAGCAGTGTAGAAAAATGGTTAGGGCAGATGTGCTGCAGTCGGGTCAGAGTTCAAATCCTAATTCCAAGACCTTAGTAACTTTATAATCATGTATATGAGTAGGCTACTTCAGTTCTCTGTACCTCACTTTTCTCATTTTTGGAATGGCGATAAGGATAATACTTCCCTCATATGGTTGTTGTGAGGAATAACCGAATAACTGAAGATACAGGTAACGCCCTCAATGCCTGACACATAGTAAGGGCTCAATAATAGTTACGATGATACCGATGCTGTAACCTGTATGTTTGACTAAGCTGCAGGAAAAGAGTAAAAGCAAGGAGACCAGTGGAGAGTCCCTGGATGTCACACAGAGGAGAGGTTTAGAGGTCCAGGATGATATTCCCTGAACAAAGAAGGGAACCAGGTGGATGCTAAGAAAGGTCTTGGGTGCAGGAAGTGGACAGAACTCTCTCAATACATGGCTGTGGAGTGTGAGTGAGACGTTGAGAATGGCTTCACCGGGTGCGGGAGAGGTGGCAGGGCCTCCTTTAGGGTTTGCTGACGATGGTTGGTTAGAGACGTACTTGAGAGATGATTAACTAAGACCCAGGGACAACTCCACGTGGCAGGGGAGGGCTGAGGAAACTGAAGTGAGCCGTGGTCAGAGAGGACAAAGGAAGATATGTTTCAAGGAGGAGGACGCAACCAAGAGCCCATGCTGGGGAACCAGAGAGGGATTTGGAGAAACAGAGCTAGAGAGAAAGACAGCAAGGGCGTCATTAGTTTGGGCAATGAGGAAGCTGCTGGTGACTCCTGTAGATTCTAGTCTGGAGAAGAGGGGTCAAAGTCCAAGCTGCAGCCTGGTCAGGGATTAATTAATGGAACAAGGAGAGTAGAGACAGATGTGAGGGTCTCAAGTGCCTAGAAGCTTACCTAGAACGGGGAGTGGCTTGAGGCAGCCAGACCAGGAAGATTCTGAGCCTCTGGGTGAAGGGGGAGAAGGGTGATTCTCTCTGTACTTCATGCGGAGAAGCCAAACTCATGAGGGTTAAGAGGCTTGTGAAAAGCCACAATAAATAAGTGGAGGACAGCCCAAGATCCCTGATTCTCAACGTAGTCATTTTTTTCCAATGGACAATTGAAATAGTATAACACACACACACGCACACACACATTCGTTCTGATCACAGAGGTCAAACATGCTTATCGGATAAATCGAGAAACACACACAAAAATAAAAGGGAAAATACATATGTAATCCCACCACCCAGGGATGAGCATTTTTTACCACTGTGTGTTGAGGACTTTCACTTTTTCCCTCTGCCAATATACAAAAATACAGGCCAGAATCATGTACCCACTGTTTTGTAGATCCCTTGTTTAATCCAGCAACATGTCATGGACGCTTTTCCATAGTAATATATATTCTTTGAGGATTTTTTGCCTTTTAACTCACAGTCTAGTTAGGGAGGTAAGACTCATGGCTGGTTTCCTACAGCAAGCAGAATAATGAGGCAGTATCTTACAGGGTGTCTCAGGGTAGTGGCTGGAGCACTGAACTGGGAACCCACAGAACTAGCTTGTCGTGTCTCAAGTTGGCCACTGGCTCACTGTGTAGCCTTAGGTAAAACATTTGCCCTCTCCAGATCTCAGAATCCCAGAATCTCAAAAGGGTTAAAAGTGAGTTTCTTAAGGCCAGAGGCCATCACTGTACTATGGTTGAGGGAGAGGCATAGAAAATGAAGTAACTATTACCATCACAATTCTGCAGATCATTAAACTTCTTTGAGCCTCAATTTCTTCATCTGAAAAATAAGAATCATGTTTACCTCCTCTGCTTGCCAGGACTTGAATGAGAATCAAATTAGATTACTATTATGACACCTAAGAACAACTAGTATTTGGACAATAGCAGCTTACCCACATTTTCTCGCTTATTCCAGCAATCCTATAAGATAGGTACTATTTTTGTACCCTATTTTTCCAAACGAGCAAATTGTGGTTGGAGGGTTGAGATCACTTGTCCAAGGTCATAGGAAATAAGCTGTTGAGCTGGGCTTCTAGCCCAGGTGTCTCTGATACCAAAGCCAGGGATTTTTGCACTGCACCATTCCGGTGTGTGGTGCAGGCCTGAGAAGGAAGAGGAGAATGAGCACTGTGGCCCATTTTACCCCAGGTTTAGCTGCTGTTTTCCCAAGCAACACCAATCTGTGGGGAGTGGACGCCCTCTGGTGTTCTCAATGTGACATGTCCCGACAGGGAGGAGAGCAAGCAATCTGCCTGTCTCAGAAGTGTATGTGTGTGGTGGGGGATAAACTCAGAATAACCACAACTCTTTTTTTTCAGAGTTTGGCGCCTCAGGGAGAGTTAGTGCACATCTCATCCAACAGTTCACTAGATGCAAAGCTGTGCCACAGACGGCACCGGGTAGAAGCTTCGTAGATCTCAGGCTTCATTTGCTTCTCATCGGGTGTCATTTTGCAGGGTGACCTGCTGCGTTGCCCGTCTTCTATCTCTGACTCGAGGGCTAGTGGAAGGATAATGTGTTATTATTGTTCTTTGAACTTTACATTAATGTTTTCTATGCACTTCTGTCCATAAAAAAAATAATTATTGTCAATCCTTATAGGGCAATTTTTACTCTGGGCTGATGAAAATGTTGCCATTGGATTGGCATTGAAGTGGCATCAAAGTGGTGCAGGCAACACCTGAGGATGTGTGCTTTAAAGAGCTTTCTCACCAGGTAGCTCATTTTATAGTCGCCATAACCTTATGAGGTTTTAAATTATAATTTTACATATGAGAAGATGGGCTCAAGGTCACCCCCATACCAGTGTGAAACCAGGGAAATTTCCAAGACTCCACACTCCCCCTGCTGTGGCAGCCTGATGCATTACTCAGTAAATAGGCCATAGCAGCCTGCCCAACTTGTGGCCTCCAAAATCCAGTTGTGTTTTTTTCTTTGTGATTAGAGATGCCAGATGCAACAACTATCCTTTGCTTGGAGGGGATATTCCAATGTTCACCTTGGAGGTGATATTTTGATGTACTAGAGACTACTGGAAGCAAGAAATTTCACTAAGGTGGTAGGTACCTTAATTTTTGAGGCATTTATGCCATACATCTGGCACATATGTGTCTTAGCAGGATGTCTAGGGTATCAGATACTGCTAACCTGGCCTAATCAACATGATATTATCAGCACAGTAGATCAGCATGATCTTTTACAAAATGGAGAGATAATCAAGGTCCTAGCAGACTAGATTTTGACAGAGGGCTGAAGAATTGAAATAGCCTTGAGTGAAGAAAGTGAATGTATATTATGGACTCTGCCAGGTAAAAGCACTCAGCTTCTGGAGGTCTTACTAATACGTATTCCTAGCTCTCTTAATCTTTGGATATCTTGTTTTACAATATGTCAAGAATTTTCGACATCTCTCCTTAACTGATAAGACCAAGTTTCAGTCAAACCAGTGAAGTAGGTGGTCGCAACCTTTCTATGCGGTTTGAACTAACATATCTATATCAATAAATTCGGTGCAATCCAAAATCACATTTCTCTCTCCTTAGAATAACATCTTTGGAATCCATTTCCCTAGCTATTCTCCAGGTTTTTGCTGGTATAAATTGGCAAAACCCTGTGACTGTTTTGGTGTTTTTATCACCTCTTCTTGAGTCACACTATGTAATCCTTCTCTTTATATCTTTTGGGATTTGAGTATTGTTATGTGTCTGGAAGCAATGGGGATCATGAGTATGGGTTTGAGAATAATCAGTATACCTCTGCAAGGTGGCTATCTTAGGCAAGGTAAGTATAGAATCTTCAGGAAAGGGGCAGTTAAACTTCTTAGATAGGAGGAAGGACGGCTTTTGCTGGCAAAGGAGAACTGGTATAATTTGGAAGCTGAAGGGGGTAAGAATCTATACAAATGTCCCTATTACAATTCTCAGAGTCCAAGCCTTTTTATATTAACTCTATAACCTTAATTATATAATAAGCAAGTCTATGAATACGATTTGTATGTAATTTGGTTAACCACAAGAATAGACTCTGGATTTGGTTTTCAGAAATTCAGACTTTGAGCTACACAAAATAAGGGATTCCCTCGGTCAGTCATGTTTTCTATCCATCTATTCAGTTGAGAATTTAATAGATGGTTTCTATCCATCTATTCAGTTGGGAATTTAAAGCTCTGAGCTTTTCATAATTTTTTTTTCTTTTACCAACTTCTCCAGTGCACTCTGAAAAAAGCCAGCTCATCCCACGGTCCTGGTATTTTTTCTTTCCACTGTAATGTTTCATTATTATAGTTATAACTTGGTCTTCCAAAGCCTTGCCTTCTATAGGCCCTTGATGCTAGCCAATTACAGATGATAATTTAAGTAAATATATTGCCATTGTATGTCATGGACTAGCAGTGTCCCTTTCTCCAATTTCAATGAAGTCATACTACTTTCAAATCTAATCAGATGGGAAAACAAGTTCCAGAGCTATTTTCAGTACAAAAGACTTTCAGAGTTTGGTTAGGAAGACAGAAGCCACCTCTGTATTCTGAGAATAAAGGATTTAATACAGAATTGGGGGCTTATACAATAGTGGGAGGAGCTGTACTGAGGGAGTAGAGAGCAAGGAAACTTGCTGAAGGTCAGGAGTCCAGAGAAGCTGACACAGACTATCTCTTCTTAAAGCAATGAAGTCCATGGTTCCCAAAAGCTTGCCTGGAAACGGCTGCAATTGTCAAAAATCTCTGAGAAGCTCCCACCATCTCAATCTGCAATGGTAAAGGGAGCAGTTTTCAAGAGCTTGTGGGAACCTTTTGTGACACTCTTATCCATTTATGTGTCCGGCTTCAACCACCTCTAGAGAATAATGGCTTCTACTTCACTTATACCTTCCAAATGTTGTGTGAATTCCTCTTATTTGGCAAACTCTCACCTGGAACCATACAGGAAGTGGGATTCTGAGAAATGTATTTCCCAGTCCTAGAAGGGAGTGGCAGCGGTTGAAAACAGACATGCACTCATGGCAAGGATATCAGTATACTATTGCCATTTTGCCTCAGGGTCAAGTTAATTAACTCTGCTGTTCTCTATCTTAGTATATAGTCTGCAAGAATCATATTGACCTTGATATTTTGCAGAATATCATGTTGTTCATTATATCAATGGAACTAAGCTCAATAGATCCATGAACAGGAAGTATCGAGCACTCCAAATGTCTTCTAGATGGAAGATAAACTCATTGAAGGTTTAGGAGTCTGCCACATTGCTGAAGATTTTTAGGGAATCTCTTATTCTAGAGCAGGAGTTGGCAACATTTCCTTTAAAGGACCAGTTAGTAAACACATTAGGCTGTGCAGGCATAAGGTATCTGTTGCAATTACTCAGTTTTGCCATCATAGGGCGAAACTAGCCACAGACAATATGTAAATAAACGGATGTGGGTGTGTTCCAAAAAAACCCACTTTATTTACAAAATTAGGAGGTGAACCCTATTTGGTTTGTGGGCAGTTTGCCAAGTCCTACCCTAGAGGAGATATTCCTTCTAAGGTAAAGGACACATTGTTGCCCCTCACACCTCTGATCACTAAGAGGCACATTGCTTGATTGTACTTTTGTGGTAGCATTTACCACCTGGGAATATTGCTTTGACCTTTTTATCAGGCGACTTAGAAGGCTTCTGGTTTTAACTAGGAACCCAAGAAAAGAGGACTCTGCAGCTGATCCACGTTGTTCAACTTACTCTACTTTAACCTACAATATCCAGAACATCTAAATTCATAACAATTTTTTTTCACAGCTAAGGCCTTCATTAGTATGTCTTTCTTTATGCCCCTAAATACAATTTAAAAATAACAAACCTACTGCAATTTATTAGGGCCTTTCAGATAGAGCTCTAAGTCTTCATTTTTTATTCCTTGACACCTTCTCATTCTGATTTTGATATTCCTCAGATACTCTCTGATAGTAAAGCTTGTCTGACTACCTGCTTCTTGGGACAGTGTTTAACTGTTCTTATTTCTGCTAGCTTCCTATTGAATTTTACTTTCTAAAAAGTTGATTACATATTTCTGTAAGTCTATCATCATTGAAGGGAACTGAACTTCCTTAAACTTAGTGATTGATAGATGGGTTGTTAGATGGGTTGTA
Organism: Pteropus vampyrus; assembly: GCF_000151845.1. Classification (NCBI taxonomy): domain Eukaryota; kingdom Metazoa; phylum Chordata; class Mammalia; order Chiroptera; family Pteropodidae; genus Pteropus; species Pteropus vampyrus. Next base: position 45,831 of record NW_011889107.1, on the reverse strand, counting down.
GGCCTTTGGAATTGACAGGTTCCGAAACATTTCTCCCACTTTTATTCTGCCTTGTTTGTTTCTCTTTCCAGGTACTTTAAGGGGAAGCTATCCTCTAGAACCCAAGGGTGAGGAAAGGAAATTTTGTGGATTACAGATTGCTCTGCATCTGTATACTGAATGATGAATGCAGAGACCGTGGCCCTTAGAAGAGGCCTCAAATTGGAAACAGGAACCTGTCCTGCAAGAGCATGGCCTCAGCCTTGAGATTTCTTACCAAACAGGTAAACAATTTCACTACTTGGAGAGAGAAGGACTCCAAGAAGCTCTCGGCCAGCTCCAGGAGCACTGCCTTCACTGGTATAAGTGATATATGTTTCTTTTTTAAGGTAAAATGTCACCTTGGATATTAATTCAATCAAATTTTTGAGTGCCTACCATGTGCTACACATTGGGGATATAAAAACAATCAAAAGACATGATCCACACCCATGTGAAATTTATAGTATAGTAGAGGAGACAGACATTAAA
>NW_011889107.1:42072-44031 GCF_000151845.1 Pteropus vampyrus | reverse complement strand
CCTTTCCAATCTTTATGTTTTTATTTCTGTTTATTGCCTTACCACATTGACTAGGTTTTCCAGTACATTGTATATAGAAGCAGTGATGGTAGAGGGTGTTCTAGTTTGGTCTAATTTCAAAGGGAACAATCTCATCACTTCATCATTAGATGTAATGTTTACCGTAGATATTTTCTAGATATTCATTATCAGATTAAGGAAATTCCTTTCTTTTTTTTGGAAATTTCTTTCTATTACTATTTTGCTAACATCAAACAAATTATAACTGATGTTGAGTTATAAGTAATTTTTCTACATTTTTTAGATAATTCTATTTTCTCCTTTTCTGTTAATATGGCAAAACATTGATCTTCTAGTGTTAAACCACCTTTATATTTCTGAATAAAACCAACTTGATCATGATATTAAAAAAAATATATATATAGTTGTTTTTGGTTTATTACTATTTTATTTAAGATTTGTTGCATCTATGTTAATAAGTAAGAATAACCTATAATTTACCTTTCTCATTTTATCTTTGTTTTTGTATCAGTAATATACTAACCATGTAAAATAAATTGGGAAGTGTTTACATCTTTTATTCTTTTTTGTATGGTTGAGTTTGTATAAGATTGATATACCTTTTTAAATATTTGGTAGAATTTACTATTAAAGGCATTGTACCTGTAGTTCTCTTTGTGCAAAATTTTTGAATTACAGAGTCAATTTATTTTATAATTCTAAGACCATTCACATTTAAAATTTTCTTTTTGTGTCAGTTTTTGTATATTGTGTTTTTCTAGGAATTTATCCATTTCATCAAAATTTTCAAATTTATGCCATCTTAATATCTATAATGATGTCTCTCTTTTCCTAGAGGTTGTTTTGTTTTGTTTTCTGCCTTCTCCTTCTTTTCTTCTTTAGTCTCCCAAGAAGTGTATGAATTAGTCTTTTGGTTTTGTTGATTTTTCCTATTATATGCCTGTTTTTTTTATTTCATGATTTTTAATTCTTTATTCTTTATTTTCTTTATGTCTATATTTGATTATTTTTCTAATTTCTCGAGATGGATGTTTACTTCATGAATTTTCAGTCATTATTTTGAATAACTGTATTTAAAACCATGAATTTTCTTCTAAGTACTTCTTTAGCTCATTTTATGGACTGAATGAATGTTTGCTTCATCCCCAAATGCACATGACGAAATCCTAACCTCCAATGTATTTGGAGATGGAGACTTTGGCAGGTAATTAGGTTAAATGAGGTCATGAGTGTAGAGCCTTCACGATGTGATTAGTGACCTTATTAGAGACTAGAGAGCTTGCTTTCTCTCTCTCCCTGCCATGTGAGGATTCAGCAAGAAGGCAACTGTCTACAAATCTATAAGAGGGTCCTCACCAGACACCAAATATACTGGCCCTTTGGATCTTGGACTTCCCAGCTTCCAGAGCTGTGAGAAGTAAATGTTTGCTGTTTAACCCATCTAGCCTCTGGTATTTGTTATAGCAACCTGAACTGACTAAGACAGTTCTTTATTCTACAAATGTTGATTTATAGAATTTTTATAAAGTTCAACATATATTCATTTTTGACAATGATTTTTCTTCTTTGACCAAAGGAATTTAGAAATTTCTTTATTTTTCCAATATGTATTTCTTAAATTTTAAACACATGGGGATTTGCTAGTTATCATTTTAAAATTAAGCATTTTTTTCCCCTAAGAGCAGTTTAAGCTTCACAGCAAAACTGAAAGAAAGGTATAGAAATTTCCCATGTGCTCCCTGCCCCACACATACATAGCCTACCCCATTTTCAACATCCCCCACTAGAATGGCATGTTTGTTACAAGTGATGAGCCTACGCTGAAGCATCATAATCGCCCAGAATCCATAGTTTATTTTATGATTTATTCTTGGTGTTGTACATCCTGTGGTTTTGGACAAATGTATAATGACATGTCTTCATCATTATGGTATCATA
>NW_011889107.1:32678-39216 GCF_000151845.1 Pteropus vampyrus | reverse complement strand
AGAATTTGGAGCAGGAATAACTTAAGTTGCGACTGGAAGGACAGAGCAGGGAGTTTGTAGAATGAGCTTGGTGTCCTCCCAGGGGGACATGTGGATTGGACAAGCAGAGGTAGGGAGGAAGGTTTTGATTGGTGATGGGGTTGTGAGGGCAGAGAGGAAAAGTTCATGAGCTAGGAGAATCTTTAGAAAGCCTGCTCTTACCAGCTCAAAACAAGCAGAAAAGAAATCAATCTCTCCCACCCACCTGTGGGGCCAAGATGTGAGGCTGCTGGCTCAGGCATGCAAGGGTGGGATTTGTGTGTGCTGTGGGTGTGTTTGGCCGAATATATAGTTTCCTGTTGCTGCGGTTTAGGTTTGTTCCTTTAGGGGCTTTGGTTACAGATAACAGAAATTGAGGTGTGTTGAAACCTTTCTGTTTTTCTTGTTACTTTTAAGCAGAAGACAATTTCTTCTAAGTGAAGGGCTGATTCTAGCATTCTCCATCCTTAATTGTTTTCTTATCCCTTTATATACGGTGCTCCCCACTCCCCTAGCTTTGTCCAGGGTTTTGCTTTCCATGGTTTCAGTTACCCATGGTCGACCAAGGTCTGAAAATATTACATGGAAAATTCTAGAAACAAACAATTCATCAGTTTTCAATTGTGTGCCGTTCTGAATAGTGTGATGAAATCTTGCTTCATCCCATTCAATCCCACTGGGACATGAATCATTCTCTTTTGTCCAGAGTATCTACTCAGCATACAATACCTGCCCTTTAATCACGTAGTAGGCATTATCAGATCATCTGTCCTAGTATCGCAGTGCTTGTGTTCAAGTAATCCTTATTTTATTTAATAATGGCCCCAAAGTGCAAGAGTAGTGATGCCAGCAATTCGGATACACCAAAGAGAAGCCATAAAGTGCTTCCTTTAAGTGAAAAGGTAAAAGATCTTGACTTGATAAGAAAAGACCAAAAAATCGTATGTTACAACAAATAAAACTTCAAAAAGAAAAAATCGTATGCTAAGCTTGCTAAGATCTATGGTAACAACGAATCTTCTATCCATAAGAATGTGAAAAAAAAATTTTGTGCTAGCTTTGCTGTCATACCTCAAACTGCAAAAGTTACAGCTACAGTACGCATGATAAGTGCTTAGGTAAGATAGAAAAGGCATTAAATTTGTGGGTGAAAGATATGAACAAATAGAGACCACATTCACATAATTTTTATTACAGTATATCTTCATAATTGGCCTATTTTTTTATTAGTCATTTTTGTTACTCTCTTACTGTGTCTAATTTATAAGTTAAACTTTATCATAGATATATATGTGTAGGAAAAAAACAGTATATATAGGATTTGGTACTATCCAAGTTTTCAGGCATCCACTGGGTCTCTCATAGTCCTTCCTATAAGGGGGACTACTGTACCCTAATTCTACTGGTCCTTCCTCAAGGGCTGGCAGGGAAAGGAGGATAAGGTGATTTTCTCATTGATGTGCCAGCTGGGTTCTTTGGCATTTGGGGAGCCTGCTTGTGGGCCGGGGGACTAATGATGCCCTCTCTACCGAGTTTCTGCCTCCAACTCCCACCTCTCAGCCTGCTTCCCACTAGATTCCCTCAAAGATTTCTCTCAGCATTGGAAACAAGCCCGGGTGTTGGTGAAAGTCGGCTGCCTTCCTTGGCTTCCTTGTCCATGGCAGCCTGGATGTTCCTGGCTGCCTGGAGGCCAGACTTGATGGCAGTGTCTATCCAGGCATGGGGCAGGCAGATGTGCTCGCCAGCCAGCAAAGTGGATGCGGCCCTCTGGCTGGAAGAGGTGCTGCAAATAGTCCTCCAGTTGGTTGGGTGTGAACTCAGAGAAGGCACCCATGACCAGCGGGTCCAGAGACCAGTGTTCGATCACAGAGGAGGGGCACATGCACCACAGCTCCGCCTTAGGCACCCAGTGCAGGGCCAACAGGTCCTCCAGGACAATATCCACCACCTGGTCCTGCTTCATGGATATGAAGAAGAGAGAATCATCATCCAAGGTGTAGAAGGCCAGCGGGATGCCCTTGCCGCTGGGGAGGCTGTGGCTAGGGTAGTAGATGTAGCGCGAGGGCCGGTCAGTGATGGAGACCCCGCCTCGGATTCCATCCTGCTCCCAAAAGGGCTCATTACAGGCCAGAACCACCTTGGTAGCACTGGTGTAGTGCACCGAGCCAAGCGCGTCCACCTTGTCTAGGGAGAGTGGTGGCTTAAAGGTGATGAGGCGTGTGGCCTTCACTGAAGCGGAGACGATGACAAAGTCCACGGTGAAGGTATGCAGCTCTGAGTGGAGCTCACCCACCCCACTGGAAATCTCGACCTCAAGCCCATCTCTCACTACCATCTCCATCTTGGAGCCCAGGAGGATGGTGCCAGGCTTCAAGCTGGCGCTGAGGGCTTTGGGGAGCCGATCGAAGCCATCGGTGATCTAGGTAAAATTGCAGGGGTGAAAAGAGGGGAGAGGGTGAGGGTGGGAGGCAAGGGGCCCGCTTGCCCAGTCACCAGAAGCATTCCTGGTCTGAAAGGGGAGGAAACTAGCTTCATGTACACACTTTAAATACATCGTCTTAATGATCTCTGTGAGGAGGAATTAATTTTATAGTTTGGGACACTGACACCCAGAGAAAAGGGACTTTTCCAAGATGACATACACAGTCTAGCTCCATAGTCCATGGATTCAGCTGCCATGCAATTCTACATCCCAGGACGAGTCCTACAGACCTGGGTTTGAATTCTGGCTCCAGCCCTTGCCCCAGTTGTATGAATTTGGCTGTTACATAATTTCTCTGGGCCCCAGCAGCCTCATAGGTAAAATGGCTCTGAATAATAGTACTTACCTTCCAGGGGATCACAAGATTAAGTGTGACATTCTTGGAAAGTGCTTAGCACCGTGCCTGGCACATTACTCAATAATCAAAGTTCCCTTTCTCTGCTCTGAGTGTTGGAGGAGAGGGCAGACTTGAGTCCTGGTCCAGATCGGTCTTACTCATCACTTTTGGAGAAGATGATGTCAGATTGTAGAGACTCAAGGAACGACTTATAGTATTCAACATCTTCATTCATCACATCCTTGATCATCTTTACTGCTCCTGGGCTCAGCATTCCTTCCTTCAGCAGGTAAGCCTGTGGGGAGGTGGAAGTGCCAGATGGAGGCTGAGTACATAGGAAGGGGATTTCAGTAGCGGACTAGGGCAGGCAAGGGGTGTAGGAAGAGAGGGTCCTGATGGCAGAGGACAATTCCACGGGGATAAACTGAGCACAAACCCCACTCCACCCCTATCCTGGGATTTCTTTGCCTCACTCATCTTGGTGGAGTATGAATCATAAAAGGACATCAGGTGGCTGCAGTTGAAATTGTTCAGACTTTGTTTGAGCTGCAGGAGAACAAGAGGAAGCAGCTTTGATTAAAGCCGGAGCCAGAAGCAGGACTCTTGGGTTCTCTGGATGTCCTTTCGAAGAGGGTGGGGGCAAGGAGGTAGGGGAATGGAAAAACCAGGCAAAATATGCTTCCAGAAGCTCCCAAATGCTCCTCTCTCCCCTAAACCTTCCCTTCCTTTACAGATCTTTGGAGACTAAAATTTAAGGTGAAGACATTCATTGTAATCCAGCAGGATTGGTTCATTACCGAGGACCCTTTTCCCTCCACTGCCACTGATCAAGCAATGGCCATGGACTACCCAAGGACAGAAGAGATGGAGCTAGGCACTAGAGTGGGGGTGGCTACAATCTTAGGTGTATTATAAGGAAGGCAGACCAATCACAAGAGTACTGGATAAGAGTCAAGTGATCTTGGGTACAACCACTAAATAGACAGGTGACCTTAGGCCGGACCTTGTTCTTTCCCAACCCTGGGAGGGGTAAGGCAGGAGGCATTTTGGCAGTGGACTGGTGGAAGAGAGATTCAGTGCTTTTGCCCTTCTCTATGGGGTTCATGGAATAGCCCAGGAGCTCTGGGTTGGCCTTGACCTCCCTAGCGCGATAGCGTTGTCCATTGATGAGGTACCAGGTATTGCCATCGTATTGTATGAATTTGTTTAGCTTCAGGCCCAGTTTCTTGACATAGGTGTCAAATACAGGCATAACATGGCACCCATCCCAATGGCACTCCATTGCTACTGGTCTCACAATAAGAGCCATTTCCAGGAAAACCAGTTTCTTCATGTGCCCAGAGAACTCAGAATAACTGCTTCCTCATCTCTAACCCTGTTTCTTCTCACTGAGGCATTAGTTCTTTTCCTTCTGTTTTTGCCCTGAGGGAGGAGGGGAGTAGGGAGTTCACCCATTACTGAATGAAGGCCCTTTAGGAAATCCTGGCATATAAGACGCAAATACAGAGACAGAGGCCTCTTGTTTCAGATGACATTTGAAATTCCATTTTCCATTTCTAAGTATGTTTGAGGCCATATCTAAAGACTCCTAGTTTGGGCCGTTTCAGCTGGTGTTAGATTTAGTTTTCGGTGGTGTTTGGAGGGAAATCTCTGGTTTGGTTTATACTTAAAAAGAAAAGTTATATTTTTGGAGGTGTGTGAGACACCAGGTGAGGGATTTTCTCTGTCTTGGAAGTGTTAGATCCAGAAGCCAGGCTCTTTCCCAGGAAGTCAGTTCCTTAATTTGGGAAACATGAGAGGATCAAATTATAGGGTTGTGAGGATCGAATGAAATAATGCACGAATAAGGCTAAGCACATACTAAGTGCTCAACAAATGGCCGCTGTTATCATTTTATAGCTTACTGTGGTATAATTGACATACGAGAAGTGGCCATTCACAGTATACACTTTAATAGTTAATGGTAACTATTAACATTATTAGTTTGGGATTTACCACTTTCTCTGTGACCATGGGCTGAGCCTCGGTCGTCTCTGTCAAGTGAGGCGCCAGCATTAGTCCTGACTTGCAAGATCGAATCACACGGGGCAGTGCATCTGAACGGTCTCTGACTCGATGGCAGCAGAGCCCATACTACTTCCTCCTGACCCCTCCTACTTGCCCTTCCCTCCATCCCTTTCCAGGGACTTACCTGTGTGACTTTGGGATTCGCATGGGCCCCAGTTCATAGTACCAGCCCTCCTCCTCATTCCTGAATGTGACCACTTGACCCCCAATGTGGTCACTGGCTTCCGGAACTGTAACCTGAGGTCCAGAGAAGCTGCCGTCATTCCCAGTATCGGACTCTCCTTCTTCTACCCTCTATTCCCACCTCCACCCAGCCATAGGCTCTCATCTGAAATTCCCAGCAGTAGGTCTCTAAATGTGCAGGCTAACCGAACTGCGGGTATCAGGGGTGTTTCCTCCAGGAGGGTCCCGAGTAAGGAAAGCGAGGCAGAAGAGCCCCATGGTGGCAGGGGACATAGCGCATCTTCGGTCCTTACCCTTTAGCATACCCCTTCCTTACTTTTGTTTCCACAAGAACACAAGTTACAGTTAAGGGCAGTTCTCAGAAGACCCCGGATTTTTGAGAAACAATAACTAAAGGCTCAAAGACTCAGTGGGTTAACGTGTAGCTGTTTAGAGTCGGCTGCAACCCCTCTCTTTTTTCTTTTCCCGCCCAATGAAGCAAGCTCGGAGGCAAATGATTGAGGCCCCCCCGAGGCCTGCTCACCTGGTGGCCAGCATCCTGCAGGGCCTTGGCCACCACCAGGCCTGACATGCCAGCTCCCACTACCACCATGCGCTTGGGCAGTGGGGAGGTATAGAGGCCCTCCTGGGCCGTGACAAGGATGGACTCGTATTCAGGGTCCTGGAAGCACTTGACCAGGTCCTCACAGTAGCCAAGGCAACTGGGAGTAGCCAACAGGAGCCCCAAGGTCAGGATTCCTGGGACAGAGAAAGGAATGGGAGCTGCTTTTCTGGGGCCCAGGTGCTATGTCTGCCTTACTCAGGGTGAGCTTGGCTGTGTGAATGAGTGGGCGTGGTAAGGTCAGGCATTGCCTGTCGGATGTGTGGTTGTGATCATGTGTGTTTGTGATCGTGTCTTTGTTGGGTTGATTGTGTTGTGTAGGGCGTGATTGTATATGTGATCTATACTGGCGTTAGTTGTGTGGTTGTAAAAACGAACTGCAAGTTCATGTACGTGCATGTGATTGGAAAGTCACGATTGTGTGCAGGTTCGTATTTAACTGTAAATATACCTGCTTCCGATGGTGAGTATGTGTGTGAGCTTGTCTGTGACATAAGTTGTTGTGATTGCGAGTTTGTTATTATTGTCTTATGTGACTGGGCATTGTCTGTGATTTTATGTGAGGGAGTGTGTTTGTGGGACAGTGTGGATATTTGAGTAAATGTGTGAATGAATCTTAATGGGAAAGCGAAATGGGTTGTACTGTATATGTGTTAGCCTGGGTTTGGAAGAGTGAAGATGATATGTGTGCATTTGCTTGAATTCGAGAGAGAATATGGCTGCTCATGTTCTTGTGTTTGATTCTAGGTGTGTATTTGAGTGTGAGGCTGGATGGGGGAGTCTAAAGATGTCTATATTCTTTGGAAATGTGTGCATTTGTGAGAGGATGTGTGTGTGTGTGTGTGTGTGT
>NW_011889107.1:29333-31023 GCF_000151845.1 Pteropus vampyrus | reverse complement strand
TCCATTACAAACAACACCTCTGTAAGTTTTCTCACATAGTCTTATTGTGTGAGTTTTTCCAGGGAATATAACCAAAAATGGAATTTATGAATTACAGGGCATATTCAACTTCAACTTTATTATATAATGCTAAATTGTTCTCCAGAATAGTTGTACCAATTCATATTCCTACTGGAAGAGTATCAGAGTTCCTATTTCTTCACATGCTAGCCAATCCTTGGTATTGTCACTCTCTTCATTTTTGTTAATCTGACAGGAATAAATTAGTATTTCTTTATTGTTTTATTTTATATTTCCTTGATTATTAGTGAGGCTGAACATCTTTTCATATATTTATTGGTTATTTGGGTTTTTGCTCTGTGAATTTCCTGTTCATATCCTCTGCTTGCATTTCTGTTAGATTTTGTCTTTACTTATTGATTTGTAGAAGTTCTTTATGTACTTTGGATATTAATTTTTAATTATACACATTACAAATATCTTCCCCCAGACTGAAGTTTGACTTTCAACTTTCTTTATGGTGTCTTTTTTCATGCATAACCACTTATTTAATGTAGTCAAGTCTACGAATTTTTAAAGAAATTTTTTCCTGTTCCTATGATCATAAAAGAGTATCCCATATTTATTCACTCAACAAATATTTGTGGAGCATCTATTAAGGTCCAGGCATTGTGCTAGGCCTTGGAGAATCAGTAGAAAACAGCACAGATGAAAATCCCTGTCCTCTTGAAGACTCAGAGAGAGGCGGATAATAAACCAAATAAGTAAGTAAAATACATAGCATTTTAGATGGTGATCATTGCTATAGGGAAAAGAAAGCAGTAATCAGAGAGAAATAGGGAGATCCAGCGATAGAGTCGTTGATTTTAAATAGAGTGAAAGGCCTCCCTGAGAAGATGACATTTTGGCAAAGATGTAAATGAGGTGAGAGGGAGCCATGTTCAAATGCTGGGGAAGGAGCTTGCTAGTTAGAGGGAATAGTAACTGCAGTTTCTTATCTTCTTTGAGAAACGGGGAGGAGCATGGCTAGAGCAAAGTGAGCAAGAAGGAACATAGTAGGGGATGAGGTCCAAGAGGTGAGGAGGGGCCACATCATGTAGGACTTTGTAGGTTATTGCATTGACTTTGGTTCCTGCTCTGAGTGAGAGGGGAAACCACTGACAGGGTTTAACAGAAGAGTGACATAATCTGAGTTATGTTTTAAAAGGACCACTCTGGCTGCCACGTGGAGAATAGAGCGTCCAAGGGAAAGGTGGAAGCAGGGTGCCTGGTCCAGAGGCCTCTGCAGTGATCCAGGTGACAGATGGAGAGTCGATGTCATTTGACCAGGGTGGTTGGTAGTGGTAGAGGTTGTGAGCAGTGACTTCTGGTGGTATTTCAAAGGCAGAGCTCATAGGGTTTGGTGAATGTTTGTATGTGAAATGACAGAAAGAAAAAATTCCAGGGAGACTGTAGGGTTTCCGATCTGATCAACTAAAGGATGGAGGTAATTGACATAGGATAGAGTTCCAGAAGCAGGTTTGGGGGAGAAGCTCAGGAGCTAGGTTTAGTACACATTAAGTTTAAGATGAGTATACCTAAGTGGAGATGTTGAGTAGGCATTACGAAATCCAGAAGTAGGGTGGTTCTGAATCCATCAATTCAGAGATTCCACAGTATCATTAATACTCTTGGTTGTTTTTCAGCTTTG
>NW_011889107.1:27576-29283 GCF_000151845.1 Pteropus vampyrus | reverse complement strand
GTGCAGCCAAATTGGAAACCATGGATAATATGTAACATGCAATAAGTCCTAAGTGATTTGGTTTTCTTCTCCACAATTAACTGCTCTGATGTACAGAGAAATTCACCTGAGAATCTGAAACAAGAGGCTGTGTGGTTTCCTCAATGTTGCCTGCTCTAAGGGGAAACAGCCAGGAGCTGTGACACACTGTGCCCACTTGCACTAGCTCTAGGGTTTTTGGCAGGTGTGAACCCCTTAGTCTAGTCTTTGTGCAGGTGGGATAACCAAAGCTCACAGAAGAAAAGGGATCTTCAGGGGCCACCTGCTGAGGAGAGGCAGGACATCCAACTGGTTCCCAGTGCAGGCCCTTCCCAATGCCAGAAGAGCCTTCTGTAGGGGCGACTCCTCAGAAAAGAGGAGAGGCGTAACCATGTCCCATGGGAAAAGCCCCAAGCTTCATCCCCTCTCCACCTCCCCGAGGCCTACTTCAACCTCCCTAATCCATTCTCCATCCCAACAAACTTTCCCGTCTCCCTGAGCTACCGTCATTCCTGTCTTAGACTCCATGTCCTTTCCTTTGAAAGGGCGCACCCCCAGACTCATTCTCCAGACCTATATCTATTCTCTTGGCTCACTTTCAGCACCTAGAACTATCTGTAGCCCCTGATATAGTTGCTGTCACATCTCAGACCCCGTCTTCTTTCCCCTTGCATTAGCTTTATACCAAGATTCTCCCTTGATTCATCTCAAGCCCCCTGGTCTAGTCTCATCCCCCAGTCCAGTTCCTCTCCCTGTTTCAGTGTTCAACTCCTCCTTCTTCAGGTGCCTCTCTGTCAGACCGTAAAGGGACTCCACTTACCCCTCATCTTTACCGTGGACCTGCGGCACATGTTGAGCCCTGAGCAGCTCTTCCTCTCTTTATGAAGATCTAGCTCCACCCCAGCAGTAGCTGGCCTCATTCCACTAGCCTGCCCTTGGGCCCTATTGACTGGGCCAAGAAGAAAAACCCTGCCCTTAAGGGTGAGGTAACCACAGTGACCCAGTCCCATCCTCAGCCTCATTTTCTGCATCACCACCTTCCCCCTGGTCCATCCCCCTCCTAGGAAAACCACTTCTCCCAGCTCAGACCCCAGCACATGAGTGCCAATGTGGAGGCAAAAACTCATTTTTTTTTTTCCTCAGAAAGGGTGTGTGGAAGGGATCATAGAGGACCAAATCCTTGCATTATTTCAGAGTCTCCATTTATAAATGACTTTTTATTTTTAATTTTTATCTTAATTTTTATTGATACTGATTTGACTGAGTATAGAATTCTACAGTTCAGACACTACTTTCACTAGGAACTTGGGAGGCATGTCTTCAATTTTTCTGGAATCCAGTGTTCCTGATCAAGTCTCATGCTAATTCTGTTTCTTGTTCCTTTGCAAGTCATCTCTTTTTTCCCCAACCCCTGGAATCATTTAAGGATTTCCTCTTTTTTGTAGAAATTCTGAAATTATATGAAGACATGTTTGGATGTCAAATTATTTTCAATCATTTGGTTGGTAGACATGAGCTTTTTGAGTCTAAAGACTTAAGACTTCTGCCAGCTCAAGAATTATCTTCCTATTTCCTATAAGTGGTTTCTATTTTTTCTCCTAGAATTCCTATTAGTTGGAATGGAATATTTATTTTATTATCATTTATTTTTTCCTTATATTTTCCATTTCTTTATAATTTTGTCAAATT
>NW_011889107.1:24002-24471 GCF_000151845.1 Pteropus vampyrus | reverse complement strand
TAGGCATTACGAAATCCAGAAGTAGGGTGGTTCTGAATCCATCAATTCAGAGATTCCACAGTATCATTAATACTCTTGGTTGTTTTTCAGCTTTGCAGCTGCCAATCTCAGAATGTTGGTGATCACATGTGATCTTTTGTGGTCACATGATGATTGAAGCAGTTCTGGCAGCATGTGCCATCATGACCTCAGCCCGCAGAAAGAGGGCATTTCTTTTCTCACATGTCTCTTTTTTAAAAAAAATTTATTTATTTTAATTAGTTTCAAGTATACAGCACATTGGTTAGACATCTATATAGTTCATAAAAGATCCCCTCAATTGCTCTCTCCCTTCCCTAGCCCTCCATGTGGCCAACATATTAATGCTAACTGTATTCCCTATGCCATACTCCCCATCCCCGTGACCATCCATCAGCTCTAAATTTGTACTTTTTTAGCCCTTCACCCCATTCTCCCAGCCTTCCAAACC
>NW_011889107.1:22707-23097 GCF_000151845.1 Pteropus vampyrus | reverse complement strand
TTCCCTATGCCATACTCCCCATCCCCGTGACCATCCATCAGCTCTAAATTTGTACTTTTTTAGCCCTTCACCCCATTCTCCCAGCCTTCCAAACCACCCTCCCTCTGTCCATCACCAAATTCTCCACTATATTTGTGAGTCTATTTTTTATTAGTTTGTTCTTTTTATTTTTTACATTCTGCATATAAGTGATATCATATAGTATTTATCTTTCTCTCTGACTTAAATACCTTCTAGATCCATCAAGGCAATATCTTTTTCCATCCCCTTCCTTTTAGTCTGTGTGTGTCTTCTCATCTGAAGTGAGTCTCTTGTAGGCAGCATGTAGGAGTCTTGTTTTCTTATCCATTCATCCACTCTATCTTTTAGTTGGAGCACTTAATTCTTTTC
>NW_011889107.1:20278-22657 GCF_000151845.1 Pteropus vampyrus | reverse complement strand
TCTCTCTGACTTAAATACCTTCTAGATCCATCAAGGCAATATCTTTTTCCATCCCCTTCCTTTTAGTCTGTGTGTGTCTTCTCATCTGAAGTGAGTCTCTTGTAGGCAGCATGTAGGAGTCTTGTTTTCTTATCCATTCATCCACTCTATCTTTTAGTTGGAGCACTTAATTCTTTTCCATTTGAGGCACTTATTCCTGCTTTTGATACATGTTTTTTCTTCTTACAGAAGTCTCTCCAACATTTCCTGTAATACTAGCTTGGTGGTGACAAATTCCTCTAGCTTATTTTTGTCTGGGAAGCTCTTTATCTGTCCTTCAACTCTAGATGATAGTTTTGCTGGATAAAGTTTTCTTGGTTGTAGATTCTGGGTCTTCATCATGTCGAATATTTTGTGCCAAGTTCTTCTGTCCTGCATAGTTTTTTTGAGAAATCAGCTACCAGTCTTATGGGTGCTCACTTGTAGGTAACTATTTGCTTTTCCGTTGCTGCTCTTAAGATTCTCTCTTTATATTTAAACTTTGGGATTTTAATTATGATGTGCGTTGGTGTGAGCCTCTTTGGATTCCTGGTTTTTGGAATTCTCTGAGCTTCCTGGGGTTGTATGTCTATTTCCTTCACCAAGTTAGGGAAGTTTTTCATCATTATTTCTTAAAATAGCTTTTCAATATCTTATTTTCCTTCAGGCCAAAGGATATTTTGACCTTTAATAGTGTCGCATAGGCTCCTTAAATTATTTTTATAGTCTTGGCTTCTTATTTCTTGCCATTCCGATTCAGTGTCCTTGGCTTTCCCATCCTCTATATAGGTCATTTGATCCTCTTCTGTATTCGCTTTGTTTATTCCATTTAATATATTTATCATTTCAGATAATGTGTTCTTCACTTCAGACTGGTTTCCTTTTATAATCTCCATTTCCATTTTTATGTTTTTTACTTCTTTGTTGAAGTTCTCACTGAATTCATCTACATTTCCCAAAAGTTCATTGAGCTTCTTTATAACTAGTGTTTTGAATTCTGTATTTGTTAGATTACTTGACTCCATTATATCTGGATCTCTGTTCTGTTCTGTCATATGGTTTCCACTTCTTTGTCTTCCCATTTTGGCTGCCTTTCCATGTCTGTTTCTATGTACTAAGCAAAGCTCCTAAGTCTCCCAGTCTTATTAGTGTGGATTTGTGAAGTAGGTGTCCAGTGGCACAGTCCTGAGAGGGGTTCAGCTATAGGCAAAACTTATCCCCAGCCTGTGGCCCTCTAGGGCCACCTGTTAAGATTCAGCAAGCAATCCACAGATGCTGTGCTTATAGTTGCCTCAAAAGGCCACATCAGAAACCAAGGCCAGCTGCCTCCAGTGTTAGTCTAGGGACATCTGCTCATCAAGGAACATCTGATTCGCTGAGGATATACCTGTGTGTGGCCTGGGTGGGGCTGCGAGTTGGTGGAAGCAGAGTTTCAGGGGATTCTGTGGGCAGAGCGACCTCTGTTATCTAGTTTGATGATGTCTCTGCTATGGCGGCACAGCATCTGTGTACTGGGAGGGGGAGGGCTCAACAGAGAAGCAATAAACACTGCCAGTACTTCTGTACAGAGCAAGTCTCGCTTTGGCCCTAACTCTGACAATGTCTTCACATAAGTCCCTAGTGCCCGCTGAGCACAGCCGAATCAGCACTGGTGCTCAGAGAGAGCAGGTTCTTCACCGTGAAAGTCCACTCGTGGGCTCAGCCCCTTTAAGAGGTGTCTGCTACTGACTGGGCAGCCTCGTGTTCTCACCCCATCCTATCTTTTGCCATTGCAGGGTGATTTTTTAGATTCCTCCCTAGTTGTATGGCTTGTTCATCTAGATCCCAGGTAATTTTTCCTTGCTGTTTGCTCCTTGATTTCGTCACCAGAGGGATAAACAGAGCCTCTCTCATCTGAGCCATATTCTTTTCCTCTCAGATGTCTCTTTTTATAAGTGAGGGAGACCTTTCCCTGAGGCCCCCAGCAGCCTTCCCACAAGTCTGTTTATTTAAAATCAGGTCACGTACTGTCAAAACCAACTGGTGACAAGAGGAACACCACCACTAGCCTTAGACCAATCAGGATTCACACTGCGGTGAAGGAGGATGTCACTTTCCTGAGCACATGCCTGTGCTGAGCGTGAACTTGAACAGAATTAGGATTGTGTCAGCAAGGAAGAAGTGGATGTGGGAATTCTACTAGAATGACTGTGCCCTAAGGAAAAGGACACAACCAGACTTTTCAGGCATTACTGGACACTGGCTTTGAACTGACACTAATTCTCGAACACTCAAAATGTCACTTGGTCTACCAGTTAGAATGCGGGCTTGTGGAGGTTAGGTGATCGATGGGGTTTTAGCTCAGATCTGACTCACAGTTGG
>NW_011889107.1:16556-18857 GCF_000151845.1 Pteropus vampyrus | reverse complement strand
ATTTGCCAGGACCTGGTCCAAGACTTGGTATAGGGCAGATACTCTTAATTATCATCAGAGAGGCTGAGCAACTTGTCCAAGGTATTGTACTGGTGGGTACAAAAAATGGAGGAGGATTTTGACTTGCCCAAAGTAGTTTAGTAAGGAATAGAGATGTGACTCAAATTGACAAGTCAGGGCAAAGGGGATTTGCAGGTAAAAGGGGAATCAGAATGACACCTTTAGTTCTTGACACTTCTACAAGGTGACCAGGTGCCAAACCCCTCTCCTCTGGACTGGTTATATTCCCAAGAAGGCCGGAATAGGAAATAGACAAGTGTGTGGCTTGTTCCTGCTCTGCCCCTAAAGGCCACTTCCTTGTAGAGTTCTTGTTGACAACATACAGGGAATTCTATCTTGGCATCCCCACTGGGGATAGTGTCAGGAGGCAGAGGGATGGCCCTTCCGCAGCTCTCCTAGGATAGTCTGATGAGGAGGCAGGACCATAAAGCGTCAGCAGCTTGGCCCACTGGGAGGAGCTTGGCATGGCCGAGGCTCCCTCTATCTGGGCTCCAGGAGCTGAGAGGCAAGACCTTCAGGAGCCAGGGCTGGCCTGGCCGAGTGCAGACAGCTGCACAATGGAGAGAAGGCAGACGCTTCTGCCTCCAACCTCTCAGAAACATAGGGTTTTTCTGGAGACTGGGTTGCCTCGAATACTGGCTCCCTAGACTCAGGTGCCCACGGGGCTTCCTGCTTAATCTTTCCTGTAAGAGCAAGTGACAGCCTTTCCGTGACTTGTTTCTGCGGATACCCGAGGGGTGAGATGGTTGCTGGGCTTGGGGCTGTGCACAGGATGCAGGCATCTGTGGAGACTAGAGGTCAGAAATGGCCAGCTCATCCTGTTCTTATCTGTGTCTACACCTCAGTATCCCTCCATCTCCCTTCCCTCATTCCCTAGTGTTCTCTGCTTACTACTTCATAGCTCTATCCCCGCCCATTCCTTCTTTCTTCTTAGACCTCCTTCCTTTTTCAATTTATTCATTTAATAAATATTTGTTGATGGTTCCTCTGTGTCAAGCCATGTTATAGGTTCTAGAAACAGAGAAGTGAATAATAGGGTTCCCTGAGTTTAAGGATCTCCATGAAAGGACAGTGATGGTTATTCTGGGAGAAGCCTTCAACAATGACTGAGCTTACTATGATCAGGATCCACTGCCTATGTTCTCTAGAGGCCTGAGATATTATGAATTAAGACAGAGAATGCTTGATAGAAAGAGTCTTAGAAAACTTTTTTTTTTTTTAACTAAATGATGTCCCCAATCTCATGGAAATCATGTTTGACTCAGAGAGAGGCTGTTATAAAGATTTACTAAGCTCCAGAATGATAATAATTTCCAAGTCTCCTTCCATTAATTTCTTCTGCTTCAAGTACAATCCCACAGCTTTTTACATCCAAGTGATGGGAGCAGATGGAGGAAAACTTATCATGAGAAATAGTTTGTGGCTGCTACATTAGCCCTTTCTCCTAGGAAGATTCTGATCATGTCTTGTCCCGTAGCCATACCTCCTAGGCTATGATATTATAGTATTTCATGCCAAATCTCAAGAAGCTCAAATTGATGTGCAGATGGGGAAGTTTGCATTCCTTACCCTTTCCACTTAGAGCTTGTTTTCTGGAAGCAGGCAAAGATAATGATTGAACATACAATGCAATATACAGATAACATATGATTGAATTGTACACTTGAAACCTATAATTATATTAACCTCAATAAATTAAAAAAAAAAAAAAGAGTTGGATCTGAAGCGAGACTGCTTCAGTTCAAATTCCAGGTCCACCACACCAACCATATAATTTGGGACTAATTAGTTACTCAACCTGTGCCTTAGATTTTCATCCATAAAAAGAGGTAATAATACTTAACTGAGGATGAGATAAAGTTAATGTGATGTTGCCTGGCACACAGAAATTGCTCATTAAATATTAGCTATTATTATTATTATTATTATTGAAAAGGAGATTATAAATTCACACATATATCCATATTTTATTACAAATATCCCAACTTAATTAGCTGGAACTAACAGAAGAGGGAGAAGATTTTCCTGAGATAGTAGATCTCAAACTTTATATCAGATCCCTCTAGGATTACTAAAATTATAACTTACCAGTAAGCACAGGTGGCTGTGAAGAATAGCGAAAGCGTCTAATCAAGGTTTGGGAGTAGGAGATGGTGGGATAGGAAGGCTTCCTGGTGGGATGATACCTGGAACTGAGTCATAACGCGGGCATAAGGATTGGACATGCAACAGAGTATGTGT
>NW_011889107.1:15915-16284 GCF_000151845.1 Pteropus vampyrus | reverse complement strand
GATTCTTCCAGTTTTCCATATAAATTTTATAACCAGGTTGTCAATTTCTGTAGGAAAGAAAAAACTGCTGGGGTTTTGACTGGGATTGCTTTGAACCTTAAATCAAATTTCCATCTTTATAATGTTGAATTGTCCAACTATGAATATGGCATATTCCTCCACTTACTTAGGTCTTTCTAATTTTTCTAAATAAGATTTTCCTGCATATATTTCATTAGATCTATTACTACATATTTGGTTTTCAAAAATCTTCTTACAAATTATTTTCTGGTTCCTAGTATAGATAAATCCATTGGATTTTTGTATGTTTGCATGTTAACTTCAGTTTGTCTTTGAGTACTTTTAGATTGTCTATCTATGCAATTATGT
>NW_011889107.1:12796-15465 GCF_000151845.1 Pteropus vampyrus | reverse complement strand
CCAGAGGGAATGTACAAATTTACTCTTCCATCAGCAGTATAAGGAAGTTCTGGTTACTCTAACCAACAACAGGTGTTTTATTTTTTTTTCACGTAACTCTTCTGGTGGGTGTGTAATGATGTTACATTGAGGTCTTAGTTTGCAATTCCTGGATGACTAATGATGTCGATCACCGTTTTACTTGATTAATGGCTATTTATGTAGTCTTACTATTGAGTACCCTTTTGTTGTTAATGCATAGGAGTTCTTTATTATGGATACAAACCTTTTAAATTCATCATTTTATTGTAATATGTTTCATCTTTTTTCTCTGTGATTTGTGCTTTTTGTATCTGGATTCAGAAATCTCACCGCACTGCATGGTGATGTAGATATGTTTCTGTATTTGAGTCTAAAAAATGTATTGTTTTACCATTAGCATTTAAGTCTACAATACATTTGAAATTGCTTTTTGTGTACCATGTGAGGTAGGATTCAAAGTTTTTTTCTGTGTGAGTGTCTATATAATCCAGCAGAATGTATTAAAAAGACCATCCTTTCCTGTTTGCATTACAGGATCAACTTTGTCATAAATCTGGTGACTGTACATTCATGGGTCGGTTCTGGACTTTATTCTGCTTGATCGATCTATTTGTTTATTTTTCTGCCACTTTCATGCTCACTACATATTATGGCTTTATAGTAAGTCTTAGTTTCTGTAAGCTTTGTATTTTTTCTTCAAGATTCTTCCAGTTTTCCATATAAATTTTATAACCAGGTTGTCAATTTGTGAAAGAAAGGAAAACCTTCTGGGGTTTTGACTGGGGTTTCTTTGAACCTTAAATCAAATTTCCATCTTTATAATGTTGAATTGTCCAACTATGAACATGGCATATTCCTCCACTTACATAGGTCTTTCTAATTTTTCTAAATAATGTTTTCGGGCACATATTTCATTAGATCTCTTACTACATATTTGGTTTTTAAAAATCTTCTTACAAATTATTTTCTGGTTGCTAGTATAGATAAATCCATTGGATTTTTGTATGTTTGCATGTTAATTTCAGTTTGTCTTTGAGTTCTTTTAGTTTTTCTACCTATGCAATTATGTGGTCTGCAGAAAATGACAGTTCTTTCTTCCTTTCCAATCCTTTGGTCTTTCATTTCTTTTCCTTGACTTATTTCACTAGCTAGGACCACCAGTACAACAGTTATTGGAAATGGTTATGGTGAACATTTTTGTTGCACTTCTATTGCTAGGGAGTAAGTTATCAATACTTCACCATTCAGTATGACATTTGCTGTGGGTTACTTCTTTTTTTGGAGATAATATTTATCACATTAAGAAGGAACCCTTCTATTCCTAGTTTGTGAAGGGGTTTATTTCTAGTCTTAATTGATTGTTGACATTTACCAAATGCTCTTTCTGTATCTATTGATTATATACTTTTTTCTCCCTCCTTCCATTAACAAGATGAATTCCATTGTTAGCTTCTCAAATGCCAAATCAAACTTGAATTCTTGTAATAAACACAGTTCGATTGTTGATATATTTTCCTTTTAATGTTGCTGAATTCAATTGGCTAATATACTGTTCAGGAGTATGCTACAATGCTCGTGAGAGGCGTCTGTTTCTAAGTTTTCCTTCTCGTAATGTCTTTGTTATTTTTTCGTATTTAGTTAATGCAGATCTCATAAAATGATCTGGGGGAAATTTAACTCTTTTTCTATGCCTTGGAAGAGTTTGTTATGACTGGTATTATTCCTCTCTTATATATTGAAAGAATCCACCAGTAAAGCTATCTAGGCCTGGAGTTTTCTTTCTAGGAAAGTTTTAAATAATAGATTCGATTTTTTTGAAAGACAGTGCACTCTTTTAACTTTTGTTACTTCTTGTGTCAGTTTTGGTAATTTGTGTTTTTTGAGACATTTGTTCATTTCATTTAATTGTCAAGTGAGTTAGTATGAAGTGTTTGTAATTTTTAAAATTATCTTTAAATGACTATAGGATCTGTAGTAATATTTTTCTTTCATTCCTGATGTTGGTAATTTGTGTTTTATTTCTTTTTCTTTATCCATCTTTCTAAGGACTTATATATTAATTATTTGAAAGAATGAATTTTTGGCTTTGTTGATTTTTCTCCATTGTAAGTTGGATTATCATTTACTTGTTTTCTGCTCTTTACTATTTCATTCCTAAAGTTCTTTTTGGATTTGATTTGTAGCTTCTTGAGATGGAAGGTTAGCTAATTAATTTTTAGCCTATCAACTATTCTAATATATACATTTAAATCATGAAGGAAGGAAATAAATTACCCAATAATCACTGATAATATTTTATTTCCATCATCATTTAGATCACTATATGCTAATTTTCATTTGATTTTTTTTTGTCTAATACATTATTTTGCAGTATATGTCCATTTAAAAGGAATTGGGTACTTCCCTAGGATATCTATTTTGAAATTGATTTTTAGCCAGTTTTATGATAATCTGAGAATATATTCCAATTTATTTTCATGTTTTAGATTTCTTTTAAGCTTACATGTATGATGCAGCTTATACTCAATTTTGAAAAATATTTTATGAATCTACGACATGTTTCCTTTGTTTAGTATTTTGTGGTATATTTCCTTCCATTCTTTCTTCCTAGTGTGTCTATGTCCGTATATTAATGTATATTTCTTTTT
>NW_011889107.1:10841-12746 GCF_000151845.1 Pteropus vampyrus | reverse complement strand
GGGAGTAAGTTATCAATACTTCATCATTCAGTATGACATATGCTGTAGGTTACTTCTTTTATTGGAAATAATATTTATCACATTAAGAAGGAACCCTTCTATTCTTAGTTTGTGAAGGGGTTTATTTCTAATCTTAATTGATTGTTGACATCTACCAAATGCTTTTTCTGTATCTATTGATTATATACTTTTTTCTCTCTACTTCTATTAACAAGATTAATTACCTTGTTAGCTTCTCAAATGCCAAATCAAACTTGAATTCTTGTAGTAAACACAGTTCGATTGTTGATATATTTTCCTTTTAATGTCGCTGAATTTAATTGGCTAATATACTGTTCAGGAGTTTGCCACAATGCTCGTGAGAGGGGTTTGTTTCTAAGTTTTCCTTCTTGTAATGTCTTTGTTATTTTTTGATATTTAGTTCATGCTGGTCTCATAAAATGATTTGAGGGAAATTTAACTCTTTTTCTATGCCTTGGAAGAGTTTGTTATGATTGGTATTATTCTTCTCTTAAATGTGGAAAGAATCCACCAGTAAAGCTATCTAGGCCTGGAGTTTTCTTTCTAGGAAAGTTTTAAATAATAGATTCGATTTTTTTTGAAAGACAGTGCACTCTTTTGACTTTCGTTTCTTCTTGTGTCAGATTTGCTAATTTGTGTTTTTTTTTGAGACATTTGTCCATTTCATTAATTGTCAACTGAGTTGGTATGAAAGTGTTTGTAATTTTTAAAATTTTCTTTTAAATGACTATAGGATCTGTAGTAATGTTCTTCTTTCATTCCTGATGTTGGTAATTTGTGCTTTATTTCTTTTTTTTTATCCATCTTTCTTAGGACTTATATATTAATTATTTGAAAGAATGAATTTTTGGCTTTGTTGATTTTTCTCCATTGTAAGTTGGATTATCATTTACTTGTTTTCTGCTCTTTACTATTTCATTCCTACAGCTTTTTTTTGGATTTGATTTGTAGCTTCTTGAGATGGAAGGTTAGTTAATTAATTTTTAGCCTATCTTCTATTCTAATATACACATTTAAATCATGAAGAAAGGAAATAAATTCCCCAATAAGCACTGATAATGTTTTATTTTCATAACAATTTAGTTCACTATATACTAATTTCCATTTGATTTTTTGTTGTCCAGTACATTATTTAGCAGTATATGTTAATTTCAAAGGAGTTGGGCACTTCCCCAGTATATATATTTTGAAATTGATTTCTAGTCAGTTTTATAGTATTCAGATAATATATTCTAAATTATTTTCAACTTTAGTTTTTTTTTGAGCTTACATGTATGATGCAGCACTCAATTTTGAAAAATGTTTTATGAGGCTACATGTTTCTTTTGTTTAGTATTTGTGTAGTATATTTTCTTCCATTCTTTCTTCCTAGTGTGTCTATGTCCGTATATTAAGATATGTTTCTTTTCTCCTCCAAGCTTTACTGCAGACATAGTGGTATAACATTGTATAAGTTGAAGATGATATCTTTATATGTTGCAAAATGATTTAGGTATGTTTTTTGTATAAAATATTTGGGGTTTTCTTTTTAAAGCAGTTTGAAAATATGCCATTTATTAAAATATTTAGCCATTTGCATTTAAAGTAATTATCTACATACTAAAGTTCATATTTACCATCTTTCCACTTATTTTCTATTTGACTTACCTGTTTTCTGTTTGAAGTAACTTCATGCTGCTATCATGGTGCCTGGCTAGCATCCTCTATTGCCAAAGCCTCACATTGTCAATTGACAAAGGAGAAATGTTCATAGGATGAGGAGAGGCTTGCAGCACATCCAGACACGTGGTCTCTAAGGCAGATGGGAACTTCATCTCTAAAGGTTTGGGGACTAGAACAGATATGGTGTAAATTGATGGTTGCTAGATACTTGAGTGACCAGTT
>NW_011889107.1:10544-10791 GCF_000151845.1 Pteropus vampyrus | reverse complement strand
TGATGGTTGCTAGATACTTGAGCGACCAGTTTGTTCACTGAGCGGTGTGGAGTAAGACTGGGGAGATTGTATATGATCAGTTTAACGTTATTGTTTTAAGGCATTGTGTTAGATGCTTCATATACATTGTCTCTACTCCTTTTGAAAAATGTGAGAGATGAATATTATTAGCCATATTTTACAGATGAGGAAATTGAGGCTAGGAGAGGTTAAGTAACTTGTTCAAGACAGCAAATGAGTAGTGGGG
>NW_011889107.1:6123-9286 GCF_000151845.1 Pteropus vampyrus | reverse complement strand
TAGAACGTCCAATGCTGAAGAAAGGGACAACATCTATAGTGTACACAACCAACATAGTGCTTGGTCAGTAGAACAAATGTGGCACATAAAACCAACATGGCTGTCTTGGTCAGTTTGCTACACTGTGGTGCAGAGGCCTACAGCAGCAAAAGATCTTTTACTGCTTATGTTCCATGTCAGTGATAGGTGTCCTGTGGCCTTCTGCTATTGGATTCTTGAGTTCAACATGAAGGGCGAGGCCCTATATGAAATATGCCATTCTTAGGACTGAGGGAAAAGAACATACATGATGACTCTTAAAGTTTCTGCTTAGAAGTGACACACATCTCTTTGCTTATATTCTATTGGCCAAAGCAAGTCACATGGTCAAGCCTAACGGCAAAAGGGGAGGAAGTATCTTTTTACCCAGAGAAAAGTAATGCAAATCACGTGGCAATGGTTATGGATATATAATCCCTCTACAGCAAGAGCAGTAAATAATGAAGTTGACAACATAATTTAACATAATGGCACTAGAACCAAAAGAATACATGTAATCCACATGAAACATGGTAACTGTAAGTGACATAGTACGTGGCACAGAAGAGGACCAAGATGATGCAGACACTCAAAGTGGTACATGTAAACAATAAATATCTGTAGACAATATTGAAAATTAGGCAATGGTATATGGAAACAATGCAGCTCACAGATCTGACATGATGCATGGAACTAATGCGGGTCATAGAGCTAACACAGTGTACTCTGCATTGTGTTGTATAAGGACACGGAACCTAATAATAAGTGACCTGGTTTCTAGGCCATGCTTGCTAACTTGTTTTGTGACTTAGGAAAAGTTACTTCCTTTATCTGGGTCTTACTTTATTCTTCTATAAAATGAGCACTTTAAATTTAATGGTCTCTGTGTCTCCAAACTTCTATACTCTGGTAGGTGGAGTGCATGAAATTGCAATAAACTTGTAAATCCTCTGTAAACCATAAGGTGAATAAATAAACCACAGAAAAATAAGGGTTGTTGTATGTGTGTTGCCCATCTGTAAACCATATAGGCAGCACATATAGCAGTGATTCATTATTCCAAGGGATCTAAATGACATATGGAGTTCACTAAGAATCCTGGCTCAGAGACTCAGAGTTAGCATAGACATGCAGCTCTCTGCCAGGCCCCAGTGGCCCAGAGGTCTTGGGGATAAGTCAATTTAGTTTCAGCATTTCTTGTGCATATATTATGGCCCAGTCAGAATGAGACCCCATGGAAACCAAGAGAGATATGTGGAGAAACTTTCAGTCATGAAACTGTAATCCAGAATCCAGTGATCTGTGGTGACCGACGACCTCACAGCAGTGAAGTTCCCTCAGTGGGTGTCAGATGCAGAAGACCCGGTTATATCTCACCCACTCCTACCCACTACTGCACACCTTAGTACTTTGTAAGCCCTCTGGAAGTTGGAGTAAGAGAGAGGAGGAGGAAAACCCAAGAAGATTAAATTATTACTCCCACCAGTGGAATAATAGCCTAAAATAGAAATTAAGTTTAATCATTAAAAAACCAAGCTGCAGAATTGTGAGGAAATAAACACTATATGATAGAGAAAAATGGAGGAGGGAAATCTATTTATTGAGAGCTGACAGGTAGACCCTTGTGATGGAAGAAGATTTATCTGATGCCTGAGGATGAGATGGAGTCACCTGTTCAAATAGCCAGGAGAAGGGCATTTCAGGAAAGGGGACAGCAGGCACAAAGGCCCCACGTCAAATGAGGATTCCATTGTCCATGGACCTGGAAGAAGAGTCATGTGGTCATAATAAGGGTCCCATAAGAAGAGCCCTATTAGAAAGTGCACTCTAAGTTCAGTGGGAATGCTTGGGTTCTTCTTATGGGAGTGGTGCAGTTTTAGGGATGACAAACTCCACTGTGGGTGTGACTTGAGGTGACTGGAAAGGAGATGGGAGCAAAGGTCATTGGGGATGAGAATGTCAGGGACTCACAGTCCCAAAGTGAGAAAAGAGAATCACTCTTTTAGAGAATTGCAGGGTTGTGGTGTTCTCAGGGAGAATTCCAGGTTAAGGATGTTTGGAGGGGAAGTCGCTGATTATGGTGCTGAAGCTGACAAAGAACTAGGGAAAGAACTGGAGAACTCTGTGCTTGGAATTTATACATATTTATTGTACATAATCATTCTCTTATTTCTTATCATCATTTAAAAGGTATTGAATACATATGTTATTGGATGCTAACATTATAATATTGTTTTCAGGTAACAGACTACTCAGTGAGATGGTGGTTGAATTTGAGGAGTAATTAATATAGTCTATGATCTCCTTCACTTGTAAGGAGAGATGTATATTGTTGGATAAAAATATCAAATTTTGTTTGTTGTAAAGGTGTTTGAATGTTCATAGAGGGATGCATATGGAAGCTGATTAGCCGAAATTCTGGACTGTATCAGTTACCATATATTACCTCTCGGTTCCGAATGCAGCTTTCAATCTATGCTATCTAATAAACAACAAAATTCCCGTAAATATTTCTCCTTTAAGTGAGCATGATGCTAAACTTTCTTAGAAGGCCTGGAGGGACACTGCAGGAAGAATGAGGTTCCCTGAATTTTCCAGCCTGGGCCACTTGCGACCCAGAAGGCCTAATGACCTTGGAATCTCAGTCTGGTGCCCTCCCATCATGGAAACCAGAGCTCCACACTGACTGAATCTCTCCAGAAGCCCTGGTGTGATCTGGACGCAGCCACCTTGTGCACTTGCACCAAGCCTTTACCAGCATGCATACAGCACCTGTAGTCTTCAGGGTCACAGAATGAGAAGGTATTCCATCTGCAAACACATGTACTATGGAGGCTTTCTGTCCCATTAGCACGCAACATCTAACTGTATGTTCACACCACTGTTTGCTAATTGCCAGCTCCCTTACCTAAACTCTGGAAGATGGCCTATAGTTTGCAACTTCAGAGGAACTCTGGCTTTGCCAAACCTGTGAAATCATCTGCCTTTCATGTAGAACACACTTTCTCCAATGAGGTCTGAATCCCTCTCAGGTCTGTCCTAAATTGACTACTATTCCTTGGCCTTCGGGTACCACATAGTGTTTCTTTATGTCTTATAGTTTCTCTCAGCATAGTTAATATTTCTTTATATTAAATCTCCCTTG
>NW_011889107.1:5306-6073 GCF_000151845.1 Pteropus vampyrus | reverse complement strand
AGTTTCTCTCAGCATAGTTAATATTTCTTTATATTAAATCTCCCTTGTTTAACTTACTGAGTAGTTTCTATCTCCTTATTGGACAAAAACAGTTATAGTCTCTCTAACCCTTGGAAAGAAGTATTATTATCTCCATTTTACCAAAGAGAAAAACTGAAGCTCGGAAAACTCATGTTCAGGGTGCTTAGGGAGTCATATCCTAAGCCCAGAGTTAGTAAATGAAGAGGCTAGGATTTCAACCCTGTTTTGTGTATTCTATCTCTGGTGGCTATTACCCAAAATTTTCAGTCCTCGGGCTTCATCTATGTCATATGTTCCTTTCCATAATGAGCGTCATCTCCTCTTCATAGAGATTTCTCTCTGAAATTGTTTCCTAAAATTAAGGCATATCCCAAACCTTCCCTTTGTCCTCCATCTCTTTCCATTGTACTACTATCTTGATGTAGTCTGGGTACATGATCAGCTCTTGTAAAGTTTCTACTACCCTTACCTTTGCCCTTGTGACTTGGGGACCTGGTGCATCTTGCTGATCTTTCTGTATGGCTCCTGCCAGCTCTCTCTCCCAATACCTCAGCAACTCTCCTAAACACCCTTCCTTATTACATTCCAAAGCTTGTTCAGCAAATGTCTATATCCAGCTGTGATATGTGAAGTCAAATATTATCCTTCTTTATACAAGTTATAATCATCACAATGCCACCAATACCACAATCATCATTAATTCCTTATTGAGTTCACAGCACTTCACTGACATCTGGCTGGATTGA
>NW_011889107.1:1675-3256 GCF_000151845.1 Pteropus vampyrus | reverse complement strand
TCCAAGCTCACTATGACCCTCCTTTGCAGCCATCCCAGGTAACAGCCTAGGGCTGTGCCAGAGAGGAATGCCAGGACATCATTATCCCTTCTGAAGGTGGTTACTTCCCTCCGCTTCCCCAACGAGAGCATCATAGCTCTTCCCAATTTCAGTGTCTTCTTCCAGCTCAATGACTGCCCTGAACATTCAATCAACTCTTTTCTCTGATTTATCATCCCTACCTTTATCTCTCCTACCAGTGTCTTTTCCCATATCTTCAGTGGGCTGCAGAGGAGGCCAACTGCCTCAGTTCCACAGCAACATTTTTCACTTCCATCCACTTTTCTCCCCACCTCAACCGAGGAGCACAGTCAAAAGACAAATAGAGAGGAAGAAAGACAAAAGATGGAGAAATCAATGAATAGAGGAGGACAGAGGTCCGGGAACAGAGCGTATAGATGCTTAGGCTTGGAGGGTCTGATGTGAATAGGAAGGAGGTGGAGGAACACAATGGGACAGAGAAAGGGACAGGGAGCATAAGGCAGAGGATGTCTAGGGGTGGGTCCGCATGGCTCAGGCCCCTGACAGTGCCTTTCCTTTCCTTACCTGGTACTGGTCTCTGCAAGGGATGAGCCAGGAGCCTGCTAGATTTCTCTTTAATATTTGATCCGCAGGGAGGACAAATCAGGCAACTTCTTAATAAGCCTGTGTGCTGTGGGATTCTCCAGGCCCCCAGCAGCCTTCCTCAGCCCTAAGCATGCATTTTAGCATCCCAGCTTGCACTCAAGGCCTATACACCCACCAGACCCCTCCTCCACTCCCTACAGGCCTCTACCAACTCCACTTCACAGTTCAAGGGGACTTATGTGTGAACATCAATTAGAATAAGTGCATAGACAGAGAAATACAGGGGCGAGGGCTAGGCAGGCATGCCAGGGAAGAATTTTATGTTCTATAAAGAATGAATAGGTGTTTCCAGGCAGATTGTCAGGGAAGGACTCTATTCTGATCTCAGCCAGAGTGCCCTACTTCACTGTCTCCATCATGTTGGGTCCTGGCCTGAATTGCGTCTTGTCTTGTGATTCCAAAGTGTGTGACGTTATACAGGGAAGGGAATACGCCTCGAGCAGCTGTAAGGTCCTTCACGGAACCTGATTCAAGATAAAGCAGCTGATGAATATTTCATGTGGAAGCAAAGCCGTGAACAGTAGAAAGACCTGAGATCAAATCCTGATTCTGCCACTTCTGGTGCATTATTAGACAAGATACTAGCGTCCTTGTGCTTCAGTTTCGTCATCAGAAAGATGGAGCAATAACGGTATAGGGTAGTTGTGGGGATTAAATATGGTAAATTATTTAATTTATTAAATTATGCAGATTAAATATGCAATAAATTTGGTAAAATATACATGTAATTTATGTTCAAACTTATTCCCCAGTGTATGTCTGCTTGTCTTACAAATATATACATATTTTTGTACTTAGACTCAGAGTAATCAGGGACAACAACCACTCAGCTACCTTCTTCTGTTTCTTAGATCGGGCAGAGCACACAGTAGGTCCTTCACAATTATGGTCAGAATCAGTCTCAAGTATAGATGG
>NW_011889107.1:0-1625 GCF_000151845.1 Pteropus vampyrus | reverse complement strand
CTTGCTAGTGGCCCAGCTTAGTCTCATATTCAAGTAACATGGTCATTCAATTGCTGGGAAGGCCAATGGTTATTTGGATTCTACTTAGGAATAATACCAATTCAGAGATAAAGGTCTACCTGGGGTGAAGCTACATTTGAGGAGGGGAGGGAAACCTTCATGGAAATTTGTGTTTCTCAGCCCCAAATCTTTTTTCAAGACCTCCATGGTTTTATTTCATTCTGTCTATCAGCTCCCGCAAAGCCATCTGCTTTCCTTCCCTTCAGGAGCTTCCAAAACATAGTGCATTGCTTGGGGACTCTTGTCCCCTAGTTCTGGCTGAAGAATGAGATGATGAAGATTTGAAACTCTCCCCTCTCTCTTCTCTGAAGACAAGCAGTAAGAACACTTTCCTTTGAGGCTTTAAACATCTGATTACTCTAGTTATATAGACAATGTGAGTCAGATATGTGGAGAAGATATATAACTCCAGAAACCTTAAAAGTATTTAGAAAGTTTTTCCCAAGTTTGTGTTTCTTCAATCTTTTGGCCTCCGGAAGCTTCCTCACATCTGACTTTCTTTTAGGTGGTGTCTCTCAACGCTCTGCCTTTTCCTAGCCTTACCCTTAACCAAAAGAAAGGGTCTCTGTGCTTGACCTTAAAGCTATAATTGAGGCAGAATAACAGCTGTCTTTTTTGTTTAAAGACAGATTTGGCATCTCTAAGTCTTTTCAGCCTGGTGGGAATACTGCTTCCAATGGTAATCTACCCTTTAGAGTCCCTTTCTCTCCTGGACCTGAGATTTGTGATAGGCAGTGAGCCCCAGTTAAAGACTGTGCTTGGGTTTAATTTATTTCTTCACAATTATCACTGATTCTGTGATGCCATTGAACGTGGTATATTCTAGTGCAGGAGCATGGAATTTGGATTCAGAAGACTTGAGTTCAAGTCTTAGTACTTCTACTCTGGCCTTGTCCGAGCAATGAAATCTTCGACGCTCAATTTCCCAGGGAGGGATCCCATGAGAAGTAACACATGATATGTGCTAAGAACCTAGCATTGAGCCTAGCACAGGGCTGAAGCTCAGTAATTCTAGTTTCCATCAAATCCTCTTTCTCATGGTGTCACTTATCGGATGGTCAACATTTATCAAGTGGTCAACAAATGGTCTTTGTTGACCATTTGATAAACAACACCATGAGGAAGAGAATTTGAAGAATCTCACCTATCAGGCCCTGTACTAGGAGCTGGAGAGAAATGTAGAAACAAGATGTGGTATTAAACCTGCTGACCCATGAGAGGATCAGACAAAATGTTTAGGATGCATTGTGACCAGTTTTGCCTGTGAGCAGGATGGTTTCTGGTACATAATATCTTGAAGATTAAAGACTTGGCCATCTCTCTACGCTCTTCTCTTCCAGTTTCATCTGGACATGATGCCTGGACTATTGCAGGAGTCTCTCAATAGGCATCCCACTCCCAGTCCCTGCTACATACTTGGTGTCTAGAATATAGCTCAGAATTGAGGAAAAGAGGAGAGTTCAGAGGAAAGAGGGATGAAGGGCCAGGGAGAGATGAATGTGGGGCTCCAAGCTCACTATGACCCTCCTTTGCAGCCATCCCAGGGCATGGCCTAGAGCTGTGCC
>NW_011889106.1:1800558-1809927 GCF_000151845.1 Pteropus vampyrus | reverse complement strand
TTTTTTTTTTTTTTCAGAGCTTCTTTACAAAGACGTAATTTAGCCTTGGAATTGAACTATCCTGAGACCTTGCATCCCAACCTCTCAGAACCTGCTTCTTTCCATGTTTACCAATGAGAAAATAGTTTGATCCCAATGTGAGGAACTTTTAGATGTTTCTCTCTCCTCTTATCTATGAAAAGTTTTTCAACATTAGTCTTTTAAAGCAACTCTCTCCATTCTCCGTGTTTACTATCTATCACCCAGAAGTGATTTAATGGTTAGAATTCAAGTTCTTAGAAGAAAATAATAGCTGGTGGGAAAGCTATCTTTGGACAGATGACAACACCTATATGTATATAGTGCATCTACCATAAATAGGGCCTTGCTTTGGATTAACAACCGTCTACAACTTTGAATTCAGTTTATAAATAAATAGATCATAGTTATCAGTAGTTAGGAAGGGAAAATCTAGTCGTGAAAGGAGTCATTACAAGAGAGAGTTCTAAGAAATTGAGAACTGAGTGATAAAATAATTAATAGTCCCAATGAATAAAACCTGTAAGCTTAAGTTAGTTCACTAATTTGGCATTTGGAATGAAAAATACAACATCCGTTTCTCAAGTTTAGAGATGTAATTTACGTTACTGCTATTCTCATCATAGACAAGCATGGAAATTTAATATTCTATTTAGAAATTGATATATTACCTAAAGGAGGTTTAAATATGTTCAAATGTAATTCATTAAACAACTCACTGGTATTAAAGCGCTTATAGGAAATAGGCTATTTCTTTAAAATAACATTCGTATATGTGTAATTTCTAAATTTATAATAGAACAGAATACAGAATAAACTATATTCGTGTGGAATCTACATCACACTTTGGCATCTAAAGTATTATTGCCGAATTATTTCCTTTGGTACTTTAAGTAGATTCAGATAAATAGTAAACCTCTGAAAGGAACTCTGGTGAATATATGCAAGAAGCATAAGAATATGTGTAATTTTATGCGTAGGACTATTTATTTTTATATATCTACATCTACATCTGTATACAATTATTTGAATGGGAATCTGAACCCAGATCTGACTTCAAATCCCAGATCTGACTTCAAACTTTATCATTATGTTTTTAGGTGCATCTACTTATTTAATACAGCAAGCTTATAAATAAGGGCTTTTATATTCTTAGCATAGCTTGAACTCTGGGAGAGGATCTGAGAGATGTTGTATACAGAGCTCTTTTCCAGTTTGACTTTGGGAAACAAATGCAAAAAAAAAATGTATACTTTATGTTTAAAATAAGTGAAGTATTAATGAATGGTATTATGCTGTCACTGATATTCTACTTTTTCTTTTCTAATGAGTGTAAAGTTTATTGCTAATGGATTGATAATTGTCACAGACTTTTGTGGTGAAAATAAATATTTCATGTACACGTACACAAGAGACACACAATACACAATAATGGGCAATTAACAGAATTTCTAAAATTGAATGAAGCACTATCACATAAGGCTTAAGAGTGTGGGTTTTTTGTTCAGGAACCCTGAATTCAGATTTTACCTTCACTGTTTACTAGCTGATGGGTATTCCACTTTTGATTCCATTTTATAGTCATCTCAGGCTGCATGGAATATGGGATAAAATCATGGGTTCCAATTTCCCACTTCAATCCTCAAGAGGCAATTTCTAGGGTATGCTTTAGGTCTGCTCACTATACCAATTCTTAGAGTATCTCTAAAAGTGAACTGACCTTAAATTAATTAATTAATTAATTAAACAAAAGTGAACCAATCTTATTTATTTCTGGACCTCTTCATATAAACGTGGAGGCTCTTAAAAATGTAAATCTCTATTAAGTTAATGTAAAGAAAAAAAAGACACGCAGTTCATAAGTAACAAATGTAACACACTAATTTGCTTTAATTTCTTAATATCATGATTATTAATATCATTGTAGAGACTAAGGATAAATTATTAATATCATTTAGCAGGCATAAAACATAAGAAAGTGCCAAAAAGCTCAGAAATCAAGATAAATAATGTTTAATACAATATTGTAAAAGATCAAAATCAATAGAAAAATTGCATAGGGAACAAAATATCAAAAATTTAAATAAAGTTTCCTAATATACCATGGCAAAAAGGCCATCAGAAAGATCATATGAGTCAGTTCTTTACCTCTGGGTAAAAGTACAGATAAAATTATTGTATTTCATTCAATGTTTCCTTAAAAACCTTAGTACAAAGTAGTGAAAATTTTTATTCTCATTGAAACAAAGCAATATTGCAGACCTGTCTTAGTCTGTTCAGGCTTCTATAATAGAATACCTTAGACTGAGTATCTTATAAACAATAGACATTTATTTCTCACAGTTCTGGAGACTGGGAATTCAAAGATCAAGGCAACAGCAGATCTAGTGTGTGAAAGCCTGCTTCTTGGTTCATGGTGCCTTGTCACTGTCTTCACTCATGGAAGAGAACTCCCTTAAGTCTCTTTTATATGAGCACTAATCCCATTCATGAGGGATCCACCTTCAGGACCAAAGGCCCCACCTTCTAATGTTATCACATCTGCATTAAGTTTCAACATGTGAATTTTAAGAGGAAACAAATATTCAGTCTGTAATAATACCTTTTTAAAAATAGAGAAAATGATTATGGGCAATAAAACCAACTTTGCACAACTACTGTAATTTTGTGGGTTTTATATAAATATTTTTCATATGTAGATATTTATTTGTCTGTAATTGTGATCATATATACCATTTTTACAAGCATTATTATATCTTTAAAAAGTTATAGGTCGGATCGAATAAAAAAAATGACTTTACTGCTTTTAATAGTTTTTTTTAAGCTCTTTATCTACTATTAATATATATGTTTATAAAAGCTACACAATGGTAAATCCTACTACATTTCAGAAACTGTGTTCTGGGTCAACTACAAGATTTTCAGAGCCTGGTACAAAAAATGAATGTGGAGTTCCATGTTTGAAAAGCAGAGAAAACTGTGTCCTTGATTAGAGGTCTTTCCCTATCAAACTGTTTTCCACAGCAGCTACACCATTTTACATTCCTACCAGTATTGTGTGAGTTCCGTTTCTTCCTAATCTTTTCCAATACTCATTCCTGTTTATCTTTTTTTTTCTTTCTTGAAACCAAAAAATAGTTTTTTTTTTTTTTAAATAAAGGAATTGTATATTAACATGTTAACAATTCATAACTGCACTTTTTGACATTTTGAAATCTATTTATTGGTACAGAAAAATGGGTTTTGTTAAACTATCACATTTATACTTTCATAAATTTATATCATTATTATTAGTAGGAATTTTATTGGTTCAATAAAATTGGCAAAACTGAACACCGATTATTTGCTTTTTCTTTTTTTTACTATTAGATTCAAGTATTCAGTACTTTGGTTAGGCATTTACATAGTTTATGAAATGATTACTCTGATTGCTCTTTCTCTCCTCTTCCTCTACACCTACCCATTACATTATTGCTGACTGCATTCTCTATGTTCCATTCCCCAATCCCTTCACCCCTTTCTCCTAGCCCCCCAACCCTACTCCTCTCTGGTCGTCAACAGATTGTCCTCTATATTTATGAGTATGTTTTTGATTAGTTTGTTCTTTTTGTTCCTTGTATACCGCATATAAGTGAAATCATGTAGTATTTATCTTTATCTGATTTATTTCACTCAGCATAATAACCTCTAGGTCCATTTATGTCATTGCAAATGGTAATACTTCATTTTTTATAGCTGAATAATATTCCATTGTATATATGAACCATAACTTCTTTATCCAGTCATCTGTTGATGAGTGTTTTGGTTGCTTCCATATCCTGGCTATTGTAAATAGTGCTGCCATGAACATAGGGATGCATAGATCTTTAAGAATCATTGTTTTGGTTTTCTTTGGATAAATACCCAGAAGTACATCCATTTTTACTTTTTTGTTGAACCTCCAGACTGTTTTTCATAGTGGATGTACCAATTTGCAGTCCCACCACTAGTGTGTGAGTGTCCCCTTTTCTCTAGATCTTCTCCAACACTTGTTCTTTGATTTATTGATGATAGCCATTCTGACAGGTATAAGGTGATATCTCATTGTGATTTTAATTTGCATTTCTCTAAAGATTTGTGACCTTGAGCATCTTTTCATGTGTCTATTGGCCATCTTTATTTCCTCTTTGGAGAAATATCTGTTCAGGTCTTCTGCCCATTTTTTTAATTGATTATTTGTTTCGTTGTTATTGAATTGTATGAGTTCTTTATATATTTTGTATATTAACCCCTTAACAGATCAAATATCTTCTTCCATTTAGTCTGTTGTCTTTTCATTCTGTTGATGGTTTCCTTTGCTGTGTAAAACATTTTAGTTTAATGTAGTCTTATTTTTTTTTTAATTTTTTCTTTTTTTCCCCTTCCCAGGGAGATATATCCAATAAGAAATTAGCAGTAGCAATATCAGAGAGATTTCTGTCTATGTTTTCTTCTAGAACTTTTATGGTTTAGAGTCTTACATTTAAGACTATAATCTATTTTGAGCCTATTCTTGAATACAGTATAAGAAGGTGGTCCAGTTTCTTTTTTTTCCGTGTATCTGTCCAATTTCCCCAACACCATTTATTGAAGAGACTGTCTTTACCCCATTGAATAGTCTTGCCTCTTTTGTCATATATTAAATGAGCATCTAGGTTTGGATTTATTTCTGGGCTCTCTATTCTGTTCCATTGATCAATGTATTTGTTTTTATGCCAGTACCATGCTGTTTTGATTACTTTAGCCTTGTAGCATAGTTTGATATCAGGTAGTGTGATACCTCCAACATTGTTCTTCTTCCTCACAATTGCCATGGCTATTTGGGGTCTTTTACGGTTCCATAGAAATATTAAGATTGTTTGTCATAGCTCTTTGAAAAATGTCATTAGTATTTTGATAGGGATTGCATGGAATCTAGAAATTGCTTTGGATAACATGGTCATTTTAATGATGGTGATTCTTCCTACCCATGAGCAGGATATATACTTCCATTTATTTGTATCTTCTTCAATTTCTTTTTTCAATGACTTATCATTTTCTGAGAACAGGTCTTTTACTTCCTTGATTAATTTGATTCCCAAGTATTTTATTGTTTGATTGTCTTTTTTATTATAGCCATTCTAGTGTGTGTGAAGTGGCAACTCATTGTGGTTTTGATTGGCATCTTCTTAATGACTAATGATATTAAGTATCTTTACATGTGGTTATTAATCATTTGTAAGTCTTCTTTAGATAAATATCTATTAATATCCTTTGCCAATTTTTAATTAGGTTATCTGCCTTTTTATTGTTGAATTTTAATAGTTATTTATATATTCTGGATACAAGACTCTCAGTTATATGACATACAAATATTCTCTCCCATTCTGTGGGTAGTCTTTTCACTTTTTCAGTGGTGTACTTTGAAGCACAAATGTTTTGATTTGGGGAAAATACAATTTATCTATTGAAAAAAAAATTTGTTGGTTATGCTACTTTTCCAGATGACCAATTATTTTATTGAAACTAATAACTAAAATTTGATCGTGCTTTTTGTGTTTTATCTAAAATGTCTTTTTCTAACCCAGGGTCACAAAAGTGCACACCTACATTTTCTTCTAAGAGTTTTATAGTGTTGAATGTATCTTATGATCCATTTTAATCTAACTTTTTGTATGTTATAAGGAAGTGGTCCAACTTTATTCTTTTACATGTACCTATACAGTTGTTCCTGATTGCTCGTTTTGTAAGTGTTGCTCTAATATCCAAGATATCTCAGTGAGGTATTTTCTAAAACTTTACTGCAGTGTTCTACTTGGATGTAGAAGTTCTACCAGATGCTAAGCTGGCCTCAAACTCATTTTCTCCCTCCTACCCTCCAGTTAGAGACTGATAAAAAGATCTCAGGCTATGTCTAGAAAGTTTGGGAATACAATGAAATCAGCTATTCATTAGATTTAAAAACATTTATCAGTCAAATATTTTAAAGTTGCAAAGAATAAAAACATTAGCCAGTTTGGGAATAAAAGTTCTCTCTTATCATATTTATATCTATTCTTTATTTTATAAAATTGATTACTTTGCTTAACAAATAATCTCTCTGGATTCTATTTTAATTTCATTTTTTGCCAGTCAAATGCATGTAAATTGATATTTCCTTATAACTTTATTTGCATGCCCCCATACTAGTGAATTTGAATCTTATTACATGTTTGTTGTCTATTTATAGTTCCTTTTTTGAGAGTTTCTTATCAATATAGGAGACTTCCTAATAACTTACCACCAGTATGGAAGATTACAAAACATTCTGCCAGAATATAGTGTATCTTTAATTTGTATTAGTCCTTGAAGTAACTGCCAAAGGATCCTTTCTTTACTGATGATTTCATGAAAATTGTTTTTAAAGAATAAAGACTTTATTGATTTTGTAGAAATAATATATTCAAATCATAAAACTTAAAAAAAAAAAACACCAACAAATATAAAGTAACCCAAATACTCTAAATCAAGGGTCCTTAACTCCCAGACCGTGGATCAATATTAGTCCATGACCTGTTAGGGAACAGGCTACAGCTGAGCTGCAGGCAAGTGTGCAAAGCTTCATCTGTATTTGTACCCATTTCCCAGCGCTAGCATCATCGCCTCAGTTCCATCTCAGATCATCAGGCATTATATTCTCATAGGAACACTGGTCGGTCCCTGGTGCCAAAAAAGTTGGGGACCACTGCTCTAAATATGACCACCTTGAAATATTCATTATTAACATTTATATACTAGAAATCTTTCATGAATTTTAAAAGAGTTTTAAAAATTTTTAAAAAATTTAAATGAAATTATGGACAGAAGATTCCTACTGCTTCAACTGTGCCATTTTCAATGAAGTCATTAAAAAGTTGTGAATTTGATGGTACAGAATGGACACAGACTAGTATACAGATAAATACAGTTTCTTCTCCATTTAAAAAGAATATTTGTAATCTGTCAAATTAATAGCAAACATCTGGATGAAAAGTAAGCATAGTCAGACATCAACAGCAATCGACATCACATAAGCAATATACCTGAATGAGTATTTGTGTGGTTTCCTTTGAATCTGACTATATAGAAACACCCAAATGAATGTATTTGTGGAATGATAGCATTCTTGAATATAGTATATGTTTCTCTTTATTTTATATTATTAAACTAACAACTTGGTGATAATTCAGTTTTATAATGTATTCAGAGGGCTTATTGACTTCCAATAAGAAAATAATGTGCTACAAATCATATTTTGTCCTATTATATTCTCTTCACTGATTTGTAAAATTGTACATATAATCTCCCATGGAAGCATCATTCAGTTTTAAATTAAAATATCTCTGTGAATCAAATTAATTTTCTGGAAACCACTTGGTTATATTGTTCACACTCCCAAAAATTTTGGGAAAAATAACTTATTAATAAGGCAGCGACTCAACATTTAAATATATATATAGCTGATTCTTACTGATTTTATTTTTGGAACAAAAAGATAATCATAATAATGAAAACGATCTCATATATTCCTCCCTGTTATTTAGGCACTTTACACATAATGTCGTTCATTAATTTAAAGCTCAAAGTACCCCCCCCCCGAGAAAAACAGAGCATTTGTTTGGTGAAGAGTGTGCTTACTTGCAAATTTTATGTCTTTTAAAGGTAAAGGAAGAAAAAAAGAATAATTTGCACTCCACCCATTGGCCTGGCTTCATGTGAATGGGCCAAGTCTGAAATTGGTAGAAATTATATTAAAGTAAGCCCAAATTACAACTAGGAAAAGTTTACTATCACTGAAGAAAAAACAGTCTCGAACAATTTTCACTATTATGCAATATAGTTAATAGTAGTATCTACTTAATATGATTGTGACCAGCAAATGAGATAATCCATATACAGCGCTAAATACAGAACTCAGCAAATAGTAAGCTTTCCATAAATATTAGCTATTATTATCCTTCCCTATGCAAATAGATTGGTCATTTCCTTTTGAAATATATTAGAGTTCTAACTAGGGAGATACTTTCTGACCAATGGAGTAGAGGGATAAAGTTCTATTTTATATACACACCATTATTTTAAAGTTGTTAACTAAATAGTTTGCACTGTGCCTTTGTTAATCTTAAAGGTTATTTTTTATTTTAGAATCTTAACCTCACTTACTGGAAGATTTTATGACACCAACAACCAAAGTATACACAAGACTCCATTAAAGAATAACAAAGAAAGGCCTTCAGTACAAACAATGTAACTCAATATCTTTTCACAGAATACCTTTTTCTAGAAAGGTAAAAAGCCAGACTTACTTTCTTCCTTAAAACAATTCATTTATTCCTTTTTTTTTTTATCTTTTATAACATCATTTGCCTCATCGAGATTGGTCATACTTCTTCTTACCCACTCAAATTCAACTCAACTTATTTTTCTTAATGGCTCAAATAAAAGTGAAGTTTTTAGTTTGTGTTCAAAACAGATATTTCTGATTGTTGGGTATTTCTCCTTAAACTGGTGAATCCGAGACTCAGGTTCCTGCCATTGTGTGGCTCCACTGTCCACCATCTTCAAAGTTTAACTTCCAAGACTCTCATCTGCATCGTCGTAAAAGAGCTATTAAGAGGCAGAATTCAGCCTCAATCATAAATTTCTGTTAACCAAAGGAAGATTAAAGTGTCTAATAAATGACCCCCATTTATTTAGAGTAATATTCACTACAAATTTATTTTGGTACAAAACCTTTGAGTCAAACAGAACTGGTTTTCAATCTGAACTCTGCCATGTACTGACTATGTGACATTACTGGATCTATTTTTTTCCTCTCTAAAATGGAACCTAAAATATTTTTCTCATAGGAGTATTCACCAGCACATCGTAAATCTTAACAAGTGAATCTAGAAAGTGCCATCCTTACCTAAGAATAAGTGAGAATCAACATTTTGTTTATTTGTTTGTTCGATTCGGGACAAAATTGC
Organism: Pteropus vampyrus; assembly: GCF_000151845.1. Classification (NCBI taxonomy): domain Eukaryota; kingdom Metazoa; phylum Chordata; class Mammalia; order Chiroptera; family Pteropodidae; genus Pteropus; species Pteropus vampyrus. The sequence continues at coordinate 1,800,925 of NW_011889106.1, read as the reverse complement.
TGAAAAGCCGTAGAGACAAAAGCAGCTTTATTTAAAATATGTGAGCCACATATCCATATTTGAAAATGATGCCTAAAGAAGGTATTCAGAGTATCCTATCTGTAATAATAAAATATTATATTGGAATAAAATGTTGAAGGAAGATTATTCTCTGTGACTTACACCTGTGATGAAACTTTTATTTTCTTCTTCTTCCTGGACAAACACCTAGGCTATGTTTCTTAGCTTCTCTTCCAGTTCCATGTTCCCCAATGACTGAATTCTGCCCAAAGTGCTGTGAGGACAAGTGAAACATGTCATTTTCAGGACTGCTAATAAAATTTTCTGTGCTGTATCTATCTTTAAAAAAAAAATATTTTATTTATTT
>NW_011889106.1:1796796-1799698 GCF_000151845.1 Pteropus vampyrus | reverse complement strand
CATTTACCTAATAGCTAGCAATGATGAGCATCTTTTCAAATATTTGTTGGCCATTTGTAAGTCCTCTAGGGAAAAGTGTTCAGGTCCTCTGCTCATTTTTTAATGGGATCATTAGGTTTTTTTTTTGTTGCTGTTGTTGAGTTGTATGAGTTCTTTCTATAGTTCGGATATTAGGCCCTTATTAGAAGCATTGCTTGAAAATATATTTTCCCATTCGAATGTTTGTCTCTTTACCTTGTTGACGGTTTATTTTGCTGAGCAGAAGATTTTTAGTTTGATGTAGTCCCATTCATTTATCTTAGCTTTTACTTCCCTCGCCTTTGAGATCAAATTCACAAAATCCTCTTTAAGTCCAAGGTCCTTGAGTTTAGTTCCTATGTTTTTTTCTATGCATTTTTTGTTTGTTTGTTTCAGGTCTTATATTCAGGTCCTTAATCCATTTTTAGTTACTTTTGGTGTATAGTGATAGAAAACAATCAAGTTTTATTATTTTGCAAGAGGCTTTCCAGTTTTCCCAGCACCATTGATTGAAGAGGGTTTACCTTCTCTATTGTAAGTTTTTGGCTTTTTTGTCGAAAATTGTTTGCCCATATAAACATGGGTTTACTTCTAGACTCTTGATTCTGTTCCGCTGGTCTGTGAGGCTGTTTTGCTGCCAATACCATGACGTTTTGATTACTGTCGCTTTGTGGTATGATTTGAAGTCGGGCAGAGTGATGCTTCCAACCTCGTTCTTTTGTCTCAGGATGGCTTTGGCAATTTGGAGTCTATTGTGTTTACATACAAATCTGTTGACTTTTTTGTTCTATTTCTTTAAAAAATGCCAATGGGAACTGATGGGGATTGCATTAAATCTGTATAATACTTTAGGGAATAAGGTCATTTTAACTATGTTTATTCTTCCATTCCAAAACATGGAATATCCTTCCATTTCTCTGTATCTTCTTCGATATCTTTTAATAAGATCTTATAATTTTCATTATATAGGTCCTTCACATGTTTCATTAGATTTAGTCCTACATATTTTATTCTTTTCTTTGCAATTGCAAAAGGAATTATTTTTTCCACTTCTTTTTCTGACATTTCATTATTAGAGTATAGGTATGCTATGGATTTTTGAACGTTGATTTTGTATCCAGAGACTTTACCATATTTGCTTATTGTTTCTATTAGTGTTCTTGAGGATTCTTTAGGGTTTTCTATATAGAAAATCATGTCATCCACAAATAATGACAGTTCGACTTCTTTGTTTCCTATTTGGATGCCTTTTATATCTTTCTCTTGGCTGATTGCACTCGCTAGGACCTCCAATGTTATATTGACTAACAGTTGTAACAGTGGATGGACAGCTTTATTTCCTCCACTGTATGTTTTTGGCTTCTTTATCAAAATTTATTTGCCCATACAAATATGGGTTTACTTCTGGACTCTCGATTCTGTTCCACTTGTCCGCGTGTCTGTTTTGCTGCCAATATCATGCTGTTTTGATTATTGTCGCTTTATAGTATAATTCGAAGTAGGGCAGAGTGATGCCTCCAGCCTCGTTCTTTTGTCTTGGGATGGCTTTGGCAATTCGGGGTCTTTTGTGCTTCCATATGAATCTAATGATTTTTTGTTCTATTTCTTTAAAAAATGCTAATGGAATTTTGACGATGATTGTAATAAATCTGCATAATGCTTTAGGTAATATGGTTATTTTAACTATGTTGATTCTTCCAATTCAAGAACACAAAATATCTTTCCATTTCATTATACCTTCTTTGATTTCTTTTAATAGGGTCTTGTAGTTTTTATTATATAGGTCCTTCACATGTTTCGTTAAATTTATTCCTAGGTATTTTATTTCGTTTTGTTATAATTGCAAAATAAATTATTTTTCCCCTTTTTTTCTGACACTTCATTATTAGAGTATAGGAACGCTATGGATTTTTTATCCAGAAAATTTACTATGTTTGCTTATTGTTTCTAGTAGTGTTCTAGTGCAGTCTTTAGGGTTTTCTATATAGAAAATCATGTCATTGTCAAATAGTGACAGTTTTACTTTTTTGTTTCCTATTTGAATGCCTTTTATATCTTTCTTTTGCCTGACTGCACTCGCTAGAACCTCCAATGTTATATTGAATAACAGTGGTGATATGGACAGCCTTGCCTTATTCCTGATCTTAGAGGGAAGGTTTTTAGTTTTTCACCATTAAGTATAATGTTGGCGGAGAGTTTGTCATAGATGGTCTTTATTATGTTAAGGTACTTTCCATCAATACTGATTTTGTTAAGTGTTTTGATCATAAATGGATGCTGTATCTTGTCGAAGGCTTCTTCTGCATCTATTGATATGATCATATGATTCTTATTTTTTAATCTGTTTATGTGATGTATCACATTAATCGATTTGCGAATGTTGAACCATCTCTGTGCCTCTAGGATGAAGCCCACTTGATCATGCTGTATAATCTTAATATATTGCTATATACGGTTTGCTAATATCTTATTTACGATTTTTGCAACTGTGTCATGAGAGATATTACGATGTCATTCATAATTTCCCCTCTTTCATCCCTGATTTGTTTATTTGTGTCCTTTCTCTTTTTCCTTTGATGAGTCTAGCCAGAGGTTTTTCGATTTTATTAACCTTCTCAAAGAACCAGCTCTTTGTTACATTTATTTTTTCTATTATTTTGTTATTGTTTACAATTCCATTTACTTCTGATCTAATTTTGATTACTTCTTTCCTGCTGCTGACTTTAGGCTTCATTTGTTCTTCCTTTTCTAGTTTTTTAAGATGAAGCATTAGGTTGTTTATTTGGGCTCGTTCTTGTTTTTGGAGATAGGCCTGTATTGATATGAATTTTTCTCTTATGACTGCCTTCGCCATGTCCTAAGATTTTTTGATATGTTGTATTAT
>NW_011889106.1:1784100-1795401 GCF_000151845.1 Pteropus vampyrus | reverse complement strand
GTTGATTTTGTATCCAGAGACTTTACCATATTTGCTTATTGTTTCTATTAGTGTTCTTGAGGATTCTTTAGGGTTTTCTATATAGAAAATCATGTCATCCACAAATAATGACAGTTCGACTTCTTTGTTTCCTATTTGGATGCCTTTTATATCTTTCTCTTGGCTGATTGCACTCGCTAGGACCTCCAATGTTATATTGACTAACAGTTGTAACAGTGGATGGACAGCTTTATTTCCTCCACTGTATGTTTTTGGCTTCTTTATCAAAATTTATTTGCCCATACAAATATGGGTTTACTTCTGGACTCTCGATTCTGTTCCACTTGTCCGCGTGTCTGTTTTGCTGCCAATATCATGCTGTTTTGATTATTGTCGCTTTATAGTATAATTCGAAGTAGGGCAGAGTGATGCCTCCAGCCTCGTTCTTTTGTCTTGGGATGGCTTTGGCAATTCGGGGTCTTTTGTGCTTCCATATGAATCTAATGATTTTTTGTTCTATTTCTTTAAAAAATGCTAATGGAATTTTGACGATGATTGTAATAAATCTGCATAATGCTTTAGGTAATATGGTTATTTTAACTATGTTGATTCTTCCAATTCAAGAACACAAAATATCTTTCCATTTCATTATACCTTCTTTGATTTCTTTTAATAGGGTCTTGTAGTTTTTATTATATAGGTCCTTCACATGTTTCGTTAAATTTATTCCTAGGTATTTTATTTCGTTTTGTTATAATTGCAAAATAAATTATTTTTCCCCTTTTTTTCTGACACTTCATTATTAGAGTATAGGAACGCTATGGATTTTTTATCCAGAAAATTTACTATGTTTGCTTATTGTTTCTAGTAGTGTTCTAGTGCAGTCTTTAGGGTTTTCTATATAGAAAATCATGTCATTGTCAAATAGTGACAGTTTTACTTTTTTGTTTCCTATTTGAATGCCTTTTATATCTTTCTTTTGCCTGACTGCACTCGCTAGAACCTCCAATGTTATATTGAATAACAGTGGTGATATGGACAGCCTTGCCTTATTCCTGATCTTAGAGGGAAGGTTTTTAGTTTTTCACCATTAAGTATAATGTTGGCGGAGAGTTTGTCATAGATGGTCTTTATTATGTTAAGGTACTTTCCATCAATACTGATTTTGTTAAGTGTTTTGATCATAAATGGATGCTGTATCTTGTCGAAGGCTTCTTCTGCATCTATTGATATGATCATATGATTCTTATTTTTTAATCTGTTTATGTGATGTATCACATTAATCGATTTGCGAATGTTGAACCATCTCTGTGCCTCTAGGATGAAGCCCACTTGATCATGCTGTATAATCTTAATATATTGCTATATACGGTTTGCTAATATCTTATTTACGATTTTTGCAACTGTGTCATGAGAGATATTACGATGTCATTCATAATTTCCCCTCTTTCATCCCTGATTTGTTTATTTGTGTCCTTTCTCTTTTTCCTTTGATGAGTCTAGCCAGAGGTTTTTCGATTTTATTAACCTTCTCAAAGAACCAGCTCTTTGTTACATTTATTTTTTCTATTATTTTGTTATTGTTTACAATTCCATTTACTTCTGATCTAATTTTGATTACTTCTTTCCTGCTGCTGACTTTAGGCTTCATTTGTTCTTCCTTTTCTAGTTTTTTAAGATGAAGCATTAGGTTGTTTATTTGGGCTCGTTCTTGTTTTTGGAGATAGGCCTGTATTGATATGAATTTTTCTCTTATGACTGCCTTCGCCATGTCCTAAGATTTTTTGATATGTTGTATTATTATTATCATTCATTTTTATGTATCTCTTTATCTCTCTTTTTTATTTTTTCTCTGACTCAGTTATTCTTCAGTAGCATGTTGTTTAATCTCCATGTATTTATGTTTTTTTTCTGATTTCATTTTGCAGGCAATCTCTAGTTTTAAAGCATTATGATCATAGAATATGGTTGGTTTGATTTCTACCCTCTTATATTTGTTGATTATACAGCATGATCAAGTGGGCTTCATCCTAGAGGCACAGAGATGGTTCAACATTCGCAAATCGATTAATGTGATACATCACATAATCAACACGTATCTCTGTGTCCCAGTATGTGGTCTATTCTTGAGAATGTTCCATGTGCACTAGAGAAGAATGTGTATTCATCTGTTTAGGGATGGAAGGCTCTGTAAATGTCAATTAGGTACAGTTGGTCTAATGTGACATTTAAGGATGTTATTTCCTTATTGATTTTCTGTTCCCTACCATGATAGTGTTTTGGTCTGTTTCTCCCTTTAGTTCTGTTAGTAATTGCTTTACATATTTCGGGGCTCTCTAATTAGGAGCATAGATATTAATAAGTGTTATGTCTTCTTGATACATGATTCCCTTTATCATTATTAAGTGTCCCTCAATATCTTTCTTTACATTTTTTTTAAATTTTGAAGTCTATTTCATCCGATATTATTACTGCTACTCCCAATTTTCTCTGAATGGCATTTGCTTGAAATATCATTTTCCACCCTTTCACTTTGAGTCTATATTTTTATTTGGATCTGAGATGTGTCTCCTGGAGGCAGCATATGGTTGGGTTTTGTTTTTTGATCCAGTCTGCAACTCCGTGCCTTTTTATTGGTGAGTTCAGTCCATTTACATTTAGGGTGATTATTGAAATGTGAGGTCTTCTTATAGCCATTTCATCTTTTGCTTTCTGGTAGTTTGGTTTTTCCATTCCTTCTTGTCCTTGTGTTTTTGTTTTCTTTATTTTGGTTGGCATTTGTGGGTTTTCCTTTTGGCCCTTCTTGTTTTATGTTATATACTTCAGTTCTGAATCTTTGGGGTGTGATTATCATTACGAATATAAAAAGAATAGTTGTATATATACATTCATCCATTTTCTTCTCCATGTGCCTTATCTCCTTTCCCCTTTGAGAATTTGGATCTTTTAATCCTACCCTTTTCAGTCATTTTTATCTCAATTTTTTCCTATATATACTGAACGTTCATTACTATCTTGCTATAGCCATTTTCTTCTTATTATCTAAGCTTACAATGCCCTGTTCTTTGTAAGGTTTGCACTCCTCTGCTTTGATTTGCCTGATAGTCACTTTACTCCTAATTGTGTATTTTTGTTTGTTTGTTTGTTATTTCGTTTTAGGCTGCAAGAGGCAGCTTCTTTATTTCTCCCAGTTCACCACCCAACACCTGGGGTTCTGATTTGTGGTGTCTTTATTGTGCAGATTACAGGGCAGTCCCATACACACACACACACACACACACACACACACACACACACACACACATACATTCGTCCATTTTCTTCTGTGCATGCCTTATCTCCATTCCTCTTTGCAAATTTGAATCTTTGAATCCTCTGTTCAGTCATTATCGTTTGAATTTGTCCCTATGTATGCTGAATGTTCATAACTATCTTGTTATAGCTATTCTGTTCTTAATGTTTAAGCTTATAATGCCCTGTTATTAGTAAGGGTTGCACTCCTCTGCTTCTATTTACCTGACAGTCACCTTACTCCTAATTTTTTTTTTCTTTTTTCTTTTTGTCATTTTGTTTTAGGTCAGCTGACCTCTTTCAGTATTTCTTGTAGTGCAGGCCTCGTAGTGGAGAATTTCCTCAATTTTTATATGTCTGGAAAGGTCTTTACTTCTCTTTCATATCTAAAGAAGAGCTTAACTGGATACATTATTCTAGACTGGTAACTCTTTTCAAATAATAGTTGGAATATAAGATTCTACTCCTTTCTGGCTTGTATAGTTTGTTCTGAGAAATCCGACAGTAATCTAATGGGTTTTCCTTTATAGGTTACCATCTTCGCCCTGGCCGCCCTGAGAATTTTTTTTTTTTGTCATTGATTTCTGATATTTTTTTTAATTCAGTGTGTCTTGGTGAAGGCCTTTTTGGGTTGAGATAATTGGGTGTTTAGTTGACTTCTTGAATTATAAACTGCAACTCTTTCCTTAGATTTGGGAAATTCTCATCAACTATTTGTCTGAACATCCTTTCTAGTTCCTGCTTGTTTTTTTTTTTTCCTCGCCTTTGATAATGCCCATTATTTTTATGTTTCCTCTCCTGATGATATCGGCTAGTTTTTGTATTTCTCTTTCATTATTTTTCGTTTTTTGGTTTATCTTTTCTTCCTTCTGATATATTTCTAGATTTCTGTCTTCAATATCACTGATCCTTTTCTCCATTTGTTGACTCTATTTCCCATGATTGCTATTTTATTTTTTTACTCTTGCAGTGTCCTTTTTTTGTTTTTAATCTCTGGAAGACCTATTCTGTTCTTTTTGAGGGTTTCATTTGTCCTGCTCTGCTCATCTAATTGTTTTTTCAATTCCTGAAATTGTTGATAAGACTCCTTTTCAATTTCACTGAGTTTTTCAGAAGTATCATCATAAATTCTTTCTCATTAAAGTTACATATTTTATTTCTATATCTGTAAGCTTATTTTCTGGAATTTTTTCTCTTTCTTTCTGAGATGTCTTGTCACCTCATTTGTTCATGGTGTTTAATGGACTCTTTCTTAGCCTGGGCATTAATGGAAGTGTATTGAGCTTTTTTCCCAGGAAGAAGATTTATTATATAAAGGTCTTTCATTACCTTATTGCAAAGAAGGCGCTTTTCTTTTGATTTCTACTAGTTGGCGTCTAAGCCTCCTGGATCTCTGCTTTATATAAAGCTTTAATAATGTTTCGTTTTGTTTTGTTTTTTATACAGATGTTTAATTACATTCACTACTCTCAGTCTCAGTCCCTGTCAGTGTTAGTGACAGTTTCGGTAGTGTTTGCTCAGATTTCCCTGGGGCTCTGTGGTGTTTGGTCTGGGAGGTTACAGGAGGAGGGGACCTCTGGGTTGGGGGCTACGGCTTAGCCTCTGTTTTGCAGCCACAGCTGGTAAAAATCAACTGTTGTTTCTCTGCTGTCCCACTTTCTGCTGTCTGGCCTAATGCCTGGGCCCTGCTGCCGGCCTGGTAGAGCTCACAGCATTCCCAGGCAGGACTGTTTAGGGAACTGGCCCCATCTTTTCCACTCTCCCTCTTCCTACAGGGACCTCCAGCACCTATGAGAGACAGCTTCTTTATTTCTCCCAGTCCATTGCTCGAGAGCCGTGTTTCTGACCTGTGGTAGCTCATATGTACATATCCCACACTCAGATGTGCTGGTGTGTAGTTTGGTTGTTTTTTGTTGAGTTTTAGATGTTCGGTTTATTGTTGTTTCAAGGGAAGAGATCTTGGGACTTCTCTCACTCTGCCATGTTTTCTGGATTACTATGTATCTATCTTTAAAAGCATCAATTAAAACCCTTCTCTTTCATTAGATATATTTGAGTAATTCAGACTTTTTTCTCAAGATTCCTGTAGCATCTATCTAGCTTTTATTATACAACTTAAGTCTTACCTCATTTAAATGTACTACCTTGCATCATTCATTTTATTTTAATTATTTTTGGCCTAGTTCACTAATCAAATTATAATTTCTTCAAAAGCAAGGACCATGTCTTCTAATTGCTGTGTACCTTCCATAGAACCTAGTCCATAGTAGGTTTTCAATATCTATTGATTAAACTGTGTAACATTGTACATAGTCATTTCTGAACAAAAATTTTCTCTTTATAGTATTGCATAGAGCTATCACAGGGTAGAAAAATCATATATGCCTATACGAAAATAAAACTACCATGAGCTAAGCTAATTTGGCAATAGAAAATTATATATAGCCACATTTGTTTCAATGATATTCTCCTTCTTGTCTTTTGTCTTGAAGAGTTTTACTGAACGATGAGGGCACCATGAATTACTTGGGCCTCTGATATAATCTGAAAATTAGGCTCAATAATTTGTGATCTTGTAAACACTTCTTAAAAGTTTGGTTTCATATTTTCTTAAATAATAGGTTGCACAGTAAAACTACTGCTAAAGAAACTATATCATGAAATTTTAATATCTTGTTCAATAGTTTGGAGCTATTTGAGCTATTGACAATCTAGGAACTACACTCATGTCCATTAAGAAAGTGATGAAATTCGAAACTGCATTTTGCTTTTCATAACATGTAGCAATTTAAATCTTGTATATCAGACTTGTAATAAACCACACTCATTTTAATCATTTTTTTCCTCCGTATAATTAAACTTCTCAGAAGTTTTCTATTTCTCTCATCTTTGTTTCCTACCAGAAAACAAACAAACAAAAAAACCCCACTTCCCATTTATTCTAATAATTGCACAAAGACCTCTATTCTATTTATTAGAAGAAAACTAAATGAGGAAATGCTATCATTTCTCTAGTATTATAACAGTACAAATTCATTTTGTCTGCATTCATAATTCTTAGAAATTCAATTGTCTTATATGCATTTCTTAGAACACATTATTTTCTCAAGTATAGTATGTAAGGAAGGTACATTTTTTTCCTACTGAATAATTTAAGACCCTAGAATGTTCAGGTTTGAAACTTTGAGAACTTTTAGTTAAGCACAGCAACCTAATTTGTGATATTGAGAATTGAGACCCAGAATGATAAAATGAATTGTCCAAGATTACACAGCTGCATAGTTACAAAGCTGAAACTAGTATCTATGTATTTTCTTTTTCTCATGCTCCTTCTACTATATAATAGGGAAGTCAAATTGAAGTGATTTAAAGCCCTTCTTGTTATAATTTTCCCAATAGTCCTATTTTTTCTCTTTGAAGCAAAACAGAATTAAATGTTTCTTCTTCTCTGTACAATTGTTCATACACCTAAAAATTGATGGTGAGTTGTTTTTTCCTTAGTTTTCTCTAAATATCCCTTTAGTCTTTCTCTTCTAGACAATCTCTAATTGGTCAAAATCTCCCTCAAACTGAATACTCATGAACATATATGTTATATGGGCCTAAATCTTCTTAATTCCCTGCCAATGCTTAGATTTTTCTTCAAACTACAATAGCATTTTTAAATAAGTACTATTATCATCATTTCCATTTTAGGTATGAGTAGACAGAGATTCAAAGATATTAAGGACCTTGTTTACAGTCATGTTGCATTTAAGCATGCCAATCATATTCCTACACATTTCTAAAAATCAATTGACAATCTTTTATTTATTAAATATCTACTATGTAATAGATACTGTTATATCTACAAAGAAGTATAAGCTACCTACACTTACCTTCAAGAAAGTTACAAACTTGGTTCAAGTTATATAAAACATGCAGAAAAAAAAAGATCCCTTAGATTGCAATATATAGTATAAATGGCAAAAAATGTGATAGAGGTTTAAAGGAAGGAAGAAAATAGGAAGAAAAGAAAAAATATATCATTTAAACATTTATTGTCTACTACATGCAAGATGTTGTGTTGTCTTTTTTTAATACAAAATGTAAATCCTTATAAAACTCCAGTGATATAAGCACTACCGACCTCATTTTAGAGTAGGAATATTGATATGGAGATACTGAGAGAGACTTGAAGAAGAAAGGCAAAAAATGTACAAGGGTGTGTTTGTTAGGAACAGAATTAAGCAGTATAACTAGGGGAGGATTATATTAGGGAATAGCAGGAGATAAAAACTTTAATCCATGGTAAGTAAATTAGTTGAATTACAAAGATGGCATTCTAAAAGCATTGGAAACAATAAGCTTCAGAGTAATATGCTCAAACACATCAGTGTATCTGATTCTAATGAAGACAAGAATCTTTCACCCATGTTCTCAGAAACACTCAATTTTATGACGAAAGCAGTGGGGGAAAGGAAGTGTTGAAATGTCGAAAATAATTGCTTTACATGACCAACTGTAATAATTTCTCCCTAAACTCACTTTTCTTTCAGGATTATTACTCACTAACATCCCCAAACTCTCTAACTTGGGATCAAAGAGCATATGCACTTTAATAAGCACTCTCTCTCTCTCTTTCTCTCTCTCTCTCTCTCCCTCTCTCTCTCTCTCTCTCTCTCTCTCTCTCTCACTCTCTCTCTCTCTCTTTCTCTCCCTCTCTCGTGTGTGCGTATGTGTGTGTGTGTGTGTGTGTGTGTGTGTGTGTGTGTGTGTGTGTGTGTGTGATGAGTAGCATAGTTCTGGCTTGGGAAGCAGATGACAATGTAAATATGTCGATCTCATGTACTAGGGAGGTAAGAGCTCTGACTTCTCAATAAACTGAAATTCTAACAAGTCAACTTATACTGTCAAAGTTAGTCTTACATGCAAGCATAAGGGACTATTGCCTAGATAGAGGAATTTTCTGACAACTATGTGAAATCTATATCCCAAAATGTTCCCACTGTGTCAGTTGACAAAGTTCTTCCCATTTCATCATCATAGAATCATTTTGTTGTGTTAAAGCATTGTAGCTACAATTTTATGTTAAAAATGTTACCTTAAAATACAGTCATCTTGAAGAGACAGCAAGGTCTAGAGATGCATTCTCTAATATGAGAGCCATTAGCCACAAATGATTTCCTTAAATTCAAATTTAAACTATTTAAAATTAAAGAAAATTAAAAATTCATCCCCATAGTCATACTAGCCACATTTCAAGTGACCAATTGGCGATGTGACTAGTGACTACCCTACAGGATGGTGCTTATATAGGATATTTACATAACTGGAACAAAGCTATATTGAACAGTGCTGGTATAATTGTAATGTTTTGTGAAACCATCAGAACCTGTAGTTGCATCCTGAGATCAGCAGATCTGGGTGGGGTTTGCTGTAAAAGATCATGAATCCTAAGTTATAGCAAGATAGTTCAATACACTGATCTTAATTACACTCTGTTTTCTGGTCATCATCACAATCTTAGTCTAGGCTATCTAGCAAAACAAATTACCCTGCTGCTTAACATGAATATCTTATATGTGCAATTTATGATTAATCCATAGCCTCACCTACATATTTTAAATATATTGATTAATATCACAAATAAGTCAATTTTAAGGGCTTTTAAACACCAATGTTAAAAAAAAAATTACTCTGTGTTGTGTTGCCATTGTGAAACATGAACTTAAACTTTTCTATAAGTTTCATTAATGAGCCGTTACTGGTTAAGATGAATTCATGAGTATAATGGAGTCACATTTTGTCCAGTGTTACCTTTAAATATCTGAGAACACCACATACATATTTAAATTCAGTACTTATTTTCATGTTTTTATGTTTGCCAGGCACTAAATTTTATTTCTTGGAAGTACATGAATATTTAACACTGCTATCTATATATCTACATGAAATAATAAGCTTTTATTTACAATATAAATATAATAGGTAATACAATTGCTCTTCCACCAGTAGTTGAAAATCTCTTCTCCTTTTAGGCCTGTAGTGCCCTGCTATATTAACTATTATCACCTTCTGCCCTTCCTTGCCATCTTCATTCACTGATCTTTCAGCCACTTTTGAAGATTCTGGTGCCTAGATCATATTTTTTCTTGACATCTCAAAACATATCAACATTAGTAACTTAAAGTCCATATGGATAATTTATTTACCATCTTAAATCACAGTGTCTTCATCTCAAACTCAACAACTTTCCTATCTCAGTCATTCATCTATGCCCAGAACTGTTCCAGATTTGAAATCTTAAATTATATATGTCACTATTTAATCCAACCCTGCTATTCTTCTAGTTTACTTCTTACCTCATCAAGAAATTTTACAGATGATGCTTTACAAAATTGTACAGTTGGGAACTATATAATTTTATTAAACAATGTTACCACAATAAATTTAATAAAATTTTAAAAAGAATTTTGGCTCTTTAACTTGTCCAATTTCTCTCAATATATCAGCTCTTTGCAGTCTTTAGTTTTTTTTTGCTATCCAGACTATATCACATTTCCCATTGCTATCCCTCTTGCCATGTTTTATTGTCCTTCTGTTGCCCTCACTAACCATACCCTAAAACCCTCAATTAGTTTGTTTAACTAACTTCTCCTCATTTACCTCCAGGTTTATGAGCACTACTATAGAAAGATCAGTACAATTCCATGCCTGCTCATCTTAGCTGTGCTTCCAATACTGCCCAATAATAACTTTTATAATATTACTAGTCAGCTCCTTATCTTGATCTTCAGAACAGAGTTCAAGTTATCACTGTTTTTATTTCTCTACATCCCATTTTAATAGACTACTTCACACACACACACACACACACACACACACACACACACACACACACACACATATATATATATTTTTAACCAAAAATAGACTATTAGGTATGGACACTTCACATTCCTGCCTGCCATTGATAGTCTTATCTTCATTGCTCTCATTGCGCATTCCTTCACTCCAATCTCAGTGAAGAAGGTGTCTTCATTAGTTTGATAGAACTATTTTAACAAAGTACTCCAAACTGGGTGATATTGGTTAACAAAATCCAATGTTTCAAGTGTACAATTCAACAGTAGGTCATATATATATTGAATTATGTGTACACTGTCCATAGTTATATTTCTTTCTGTTACCACATATTTGACCCCCTTCACCCCATCTACTTATCCCCTCCCCCTTTACCCTCTGGTGAAGTCTACTGTCCATGTCCATGAGTCTCTGTTTGTTTGTCATGTTTATTTGTTGTTTTTAGATTTATATCCCACATATAAGTGATGCCATATTATTTTCAATTTTTTCTGTCTGGCTTATTTCGTTTAGCATGATTATCTTAAGATCCATCCATGTCATTGCAAATGGCAGTATTTCATCTTTTCTTATGTCTGAGTAATATTCTATTGCATATATGTACTACAGCTTTTTTATACAATCATCAATTGTAGGACACTTCGGTTGTTTATATGTCCTGGCCACTGTGAATAATGTTGCTATGAACGCTGGTGTGAAAATATCTTTTCAGATATGGGTTTTCCAGTCTTTGGGGTAAATACCCAGTGGAGGGATTGCTAAATCATATGGTAGATCAATTATTAGTTTTTTGAGGAACCTCCATACAGTTTTCCATAGAGGGTGTACCAATTTGCAGTTCCACCAGCAGGGTTCCTTTTTCTCCGCATCCTCTTCAACATTTGTTATTACTTGTCCTGTTGATTATAGCTATTCTAACAGGTGTGAGATGGTATCTCATTGTGGTTTTGATTTGCATTTCCCTAATAGCTAGTGATGTTGAGCATCTTTTCAAATATTTGTTGGCCATTTGTACGTTCTCTAAGGAGAAGTGTCTGTTCAGGTCTTCTGCCCACTTTTTGATTGGATTGTTTGTTCTTTTGTTGTTATTGAGTTGTATGAGTTCTTTGTAAATTTTGGATATTAGGCCCTTATCGGAGGTATTGCTTGCAAATATATGTACCCATTCAGATGGTTCTCTCTTTT
>NW_011889106.1:1770726-1783955 GCF_000151845.1 Pteropus vampyrus | reverse complement strand
TGAGCATCTTTTCAAATATTTGTTGGCCATTTGTACGTTCTCTAAGGAGAAGTGTCTGTTCAGGTCCTCTGCCCACTTTTTGATTGGATTGTTTGTTCTTTTGTTGTTATTGAGTTGTATGAGTTCTTTGTATATTTTGGATATTAGGCCCTTATCTGAGGTATTGCTTGCAAATATATGTACCCATTCAGATGGTTCTCTCTTTTCCTTATTAATGGTTTCTTTTGCTGTGGGGAAGCTTTTTAGTGTGATATTGTCCCATTCATTTATTTCTGCTTTTACTTCCCTTGCCTTTGAAGTCAAATTCATAAAATCCTCTTTAAGTCCAAGGTCCTTAAGTTTAGTTCTTATGTTTTCTTCTATGCAATTTATTGTTTCAGGCCTTATATTCAGGTCCTTAATCCATTTTGTGTTAATTTTGGTGCATGGTGATAGACAAGAGTCTAGTTTTTATTCTTTTACAGGTGGCTTTCCAGTTTTTCCAGAACCATTGAAGAAGCCTTCCTTTTTCTATTGTATGTTTTTGGCTTAAAAGTAGCTGTTTTGACAAATGCATACTACTATGTAACTATCACTAAAATTAGGCTATAAAATTTTTCCTTCACCTCAAAAAGTTCTCTCTCTCTTTTTTTTTTTTTTGCAATCAGTCTGTTCCATCTTTATCTCCAGACCCTGATAACCATTGATCTGATAGCTGTTTGTTTAGTTTTGTCTTTTTCAGAATATCATATAAATGGAATGATGCAGTATGTTGTCTTTTGTCTCTGACATGCTACTTAGCATAATGCCTTTGAGATTTATCCTTGATGTTGCCAAGTAGTTTTCCACTGTATATCTGCACCATGATTGGTTTATTCATTTACCAAATAATCCACATCTGGGTTGTTACTTGTTCCACAGAGTTTTATCCTTTTCACTATACTCTTTTCCGTGTATATGTTCCTCTTGATTATCATATTAGTGCTAATGGTATTAAGAATTTTAACCTTTATAGTGCTGATTCCACAAACTTCATAACCAATCCAGATTGATCTCCCTAAGTAAAGACACCATGTAGGCCCTTCAACTCATGTCCAAAATTGAATTCATCTTCTGTTTTTTATAGTCATCAATTATTTTTCTCTCACCTTTACCTCAGTAGAAGGTGCCTAGCACCTACCCAGTCATTCAAAGCAGGAACTTGAGAATTAGCACAGGTTCTTCATGCTAATTAATGATGAAATCCTTGATTGAGTGTACAACCTTTGCATTTTATGCAGTTTAGAGATCTAGGCACTCAATTTTTTTTTTTTTAACTCACATTCAAGTGGCAAGGACCTCCATTATTGGGAACACTTTCCATGAACACATCATAAGGAATCTAAATAAAAGAATAGATTGGGTTGTGTCCTATTCAACTGCATGGAGTGAATAAAGACTATTATCATTTCAATCTTTGATAGTAAACTCAAGGATATGATACCCTTGGGCTTCAACAGAAATAAGACTTCTATCTGATAATATCATCTACCCAGCTTTAGAATATATTTGAGTATGGTTATAGTCATTAATGTTGTTTGCCAAATATGCCTGCCTCCTCTACCTTCTGCACACATGGTAGGACTACACTTCCTGGCTTTCTTGAATTTGAGTGGTGTCATGTGATTAATTGTGGCCAATGATTTTGAGCAGAAGAGGCATGTGTCACTTTTAGACCAAAGTATTTAATAGCTAATGCAAGATTCTTCAGTATTCTCTTGTTCTGTTTGGTATGGTGACTAACAATGTTATGGTGGCTGGTCTTTCAACCTGGGATCTTTAGTAACTGTGATGAACAGAGACCCCCTGA
Source organism: Pteropus vampyrus (assembly GCF_000151845.1). Lineage (NCBI taxonomy): Eukaryota > Metazoa > Chordata > Mammalia > Chiroptera > Pteropodidae > Pteropus > Pteropus vampyrus. The sequence continues at coordinate 1,782,127 of NW_011889106.1, read as the reverse complement.
AGAGCTGTAATGAAACTGTAAAATGGGTGAGAAATAAACCTTTGTTGTTTTAAATCACTTAGGTTTGGGGATTGCTTTTTATTTCACCATAAGGCAGCCTATTCTAGCTGATACATGTTCTTTTTTCCATACTTATTCCTGTTCTCTACAAAGTCAAGCCATATATCAGTTACAGTGAGAATCAAACATATTATTATTATTATATATAACCATTGATGACAGTATAGTTAAAAAATAAAAGGTAGTTAATAAATTAAAAAATATATATTATAAGGACCACCTCTTAGAAGGTATATGATAATCATAATAATGATAATAATGACAGCTAATATTCAATGAAACTTAACATGTGACAGGAGCTGTGCTAAATAGCTCATATGTATTATATTAAATTCTCACAACAATCTTACCAAAAATATTATTATTATTGTCCTTATCATTTTATAGATAAAAAACTGAGACACATATGGTTTGACTATCTCATTCAAGGTCATATATAAGGACATTTTAAAAGTTTAAAATTAAAAATCGGACCCCAATGGGTCTAAAAACAGGAAGAAAATCTCACAAAATCTCTAGTGGATTACAGACATTGCTCTGATTATACAATCTAAAATTGTATGCAAAGATTAGGACTTCTGCAGAAAAGATGGAAAACTAAATGCAAAAATACCTATTTAAGGACATTTAGATTCATTTGATAATTACCATTGAAATTACACAGCACATCATAAAAAAGGAGTTTCACTACTAATAGTTTAGAGAGAGCACACATATATGTACAAATCAGCATTTTAATGGTGTTCTTTTTTTAAAAAAAATTTTTTTTCCAAAAATTACATCAATGAGACGAGTTCTTATGACTGTGTTATACCTAATCTTTAAATTTACAAAATTTCACATTTAACTTTCTTCTTCTATAAACATTCTAATATGAGCAATATAATTTTTATTCATATATTTTATAATATACTGATATAACAAGGCAGATTCTTTTAAAGTATAAACAAATTCATAAAATGTAGTTAAAGTAATTTTAGAAATGCTATTAACTTATTTCAGACCATTATCATCACAGTATTAATTTTATCCTGCCAGCAATAGGGAACCATTGAAGGATGGAAACCTAAACATTAAGGCAAAGGTGTTTTGGACAGAAAGGAACAGACATATTTGATACGCATTAAGAGACAGACTGATAAGATCTTGGATACAGAACAGAGAAGATAGAGTTGAAGGAGAATAGACTGGCATGGGGTGTGTGCTCCTTCCTTGGCACAATAAGCCCAAACAGAATATTATTACGGGTATCTTGAGGCAACCCAAGAATAACCTGAGAACATCTGATACACTGAGACACAAATGGTATGTATACATGAAGGGGTTGAGGCTGATGACACAATGTAGGAATAAAGTACTAAAAAGGGAAGAAGGAGGCTGTTTTCACAAGTTTTCATAGGGAAAGCTTTATTGTTAGGTCTCATGTAAAGAAACTTGCTTGCCAGCTGATATGTTTTACTACCCAAGGATATTAAAATGTATGTTAAAACCGGAGGTTCTGCTCAACTTCTTGCTCTGTCTGTTGTTAATTATTCTTTTCACACTGTTTGTCCTTCCTAGTCTACCATTTCTCTAGCTTCTGTCAATGTTAGTCACATGGCTTCCTGGTTGGAAATCTTTATTTTCACCATCTATCCAGTCATTCAGTTTTCCTCTCATACCTCTACTTGTTCTCCCATCTCTTCTTTGCTGCTGTAATGAAACATTCATGCTGGTATCATGATCCAAATAATGTCTGCAATGCCCAAATCTGAAAATTATTTTTTTCTCTTTATGCTATAAAATAATGTGTATTCCAAATACAGCAGATTACATTCTCCTTCCAACAAATCAAGGGTTTTGTTTGTTTGTTTGTTTGTTTGTTTTGTTTTTGTAATGCCTTCCTTCTAATGCTAGTCCTATTTTTCTCTGCTGTGAAACTCCTCCTTATCTACCTAAATTAGAACTCTTACTCACTTTCCGCAGACAATTTCATTGTCATCTTTTCCATGAGACCTGTTTTATTTGGCTTTTACTAGGCAGAATGAATCATTCTTCATTTGTGCTTACAACATCCTGTACATTCTTCTGAAGACCTTAGGGTCCAGAAAACTGCCTAGAACATGCTCAATCAATCTCTCACTCCTATTCTCACTCTCTCATTTTATAACACACACATAAACACACACACATAGACACACACACACACACACACACAGAATTTTGTTCTCAGTTCAAGGGTGCACAGCACAGAAAGAAAAAACAATAACTTAGGTAATTTATTCCTCTGAGTCAGGGGTCCAGCCTCACTTTATTGTCATTAATTCATATGGGATATATGAATGTTGAGGCACTGGGATCTTCATTCTTTAGTAATAGCTTCAATGCCAGATTTTCTTCACTCTTTCCAGTTTCTGAACCTGGTCCTTATTACTGTGTGCTAAACTTCATTTTGTGCATGTGTATTTATAGTACAATTAAGCAATAACCATTGATCTTCATAATTCAATTCCACAAATCTATTAGATTATCTGTCCATGCACAATTTACAAGACACCCTCTTCACATATAGCTTAATTCTTTGTTCCATATCATGTTTTATAATTTGTCTGTATTGGAAAGCCTATGTCACTAAATAGCTTACTCAGTGTGAAATTATAACACATTTAACTATCTGACTCTATTCTTTCCACAAAATGGTATTCAGCATCTGCCCTATCCTCTGAGCAAATCAATAGGCAAACTGACAAAACAAGACAAAACTTGAATAGTGATGAAAGCAGTGTTCTTAGTATTTCCAACTAGACAGACAAGTTTCTATGGAAACTATTTTTCTTTCTATTCATAGCGAAAATCATTTCAACAATATTAGAGATCGTGCATCTTGGTATTATGAGGAAAAAGGCAGATGTATGGTTCTGAAAGTCAGATATTAAAGGGAGAAAAATAGCATACTCTAACTAGCTAGGTGTCCAATTTAGCATGAGTGTGCTTATACTAAACAGTTTTATTTGGTAAAATAATGTAAACAAAATATCTAGATTGAAGAGCATTAGAATTTATATGACTTAATGGAAGGCTTTCTTTTAAATGTATTAGGAGAGAACTTAGAGAAAACAACTTAGAAATAAAAGAGAATTTAGAAATGATTATGTAGTATAGTTTGCATCTACCTTTGTCTTGCATATCACACCATGGGTTAGATCACTCAACACCAAATACCTGAAAGAAAACTGAAAATAAAAATAATTCATCTAGATTTTGATGTCAGGTAGGACAAACTTGCTATGCGTAAGCTGCACATGATTTTCAATGTTGCATTCCAGTTTACAGCCTTGTTATTTATGATAGCGATTAACATTGTGACTAGTAGCTTTCTCTCTCTTTGAATCACTCCCCTTGCTGTACAATTCAAAACGTTCTCCAACACTAGCTAGTCTTAATTCCCTAGGAGAGTTAGATTACTATATGTAAATTATAAGATGAAGAGAGTTTCTATAGCAAACTGTGCACATAGGAGAAAAAAATACCCTTTGTGGAGCCTTAAGTCAAATTCAGTGATGCATTCCTATAGAGACCAAAAGATTTTGAAGAAAACGAAAACAATTATCTAATTCCATAAGTAATAAGCATTTCAAAAAGGGATAAAGCTCTCTGCAAAGTACCAGAGTATCAAAGGTATAGTCGAAATAATGGTCTTGGTACTCTGAAAATAAAAATATGTCGGATCAGCATCAATCATTCAGAGAACCTTCTCCATAACAGAGTATTCAGGGGTACTAGACCACCTTTTCCTGATACTTTCCAAGCCATGGAACCAGAGATCTATGGTCTCTGCCCGATCTTCTTCTCAAACTACTTTGGACATTTCCTTCTAACCATCGACAACTTCCAAATCAATTTGGCTGCCTAAATCAATGCTCTTTATGATTAGCCAATTCAAGCTTTAAGACAGGAAGGCTCTGCATCTGATCTGCCCTTGAGTTATTCTTTACTTGTCTCCAGACTTTTTTATTCAACCACTCCTATTCTGAGATCCCTGAATAGGGAGACCAGTCCCTAGGTTGTTTTCACACCACTGTGGCCCATCATTTCAACAGCAAACCACCATACTTTCTCTCATAACTCAACCTAAAAAAAAAAAGAAAAGAAACAACAAATGACAATATAAACAAAAATTATTAATACTAATTAATTGACTAATTTGTACTTAAAATTATCTTTTCTTGTGCCAAACTTTTCAACTAACATTTTCCATGTTATTGATGCTTGAAGAAGATTCTGATATTATTCTGCATGCTTTTATTGCTTTTAGCATTAGAATAATTAAAAGGACAACTTTACCAATCTGTTAAAGAAAATACTAAATTAAAAGTTGAAGTAGAGTGGTAAAAAACAGAAGCTTTACTTCTGCAACACTACAGGTGCCCCTTTCTGATATTAACATATTTGTCAGCAATGCCTTGACCCAAAAATGTTAGTGCGCTGACTCAATGCTATAATTTAAACCACACAGACATAGCTTAATTTTGCCTTCTTTAAAAGACATAATTCGAATAGTATAAAATATGACTGTAAATTGTAGGATTTGATAGTTTTAGAATATTAACAAGGTTATGCAGCCATTATCTATATCTAATTACACAACATTTTCCTTATCTGAAAAAGAAACATCTTTCACATTAAAATGACTCTCCTCTCTGTCCTTTCTCTCCTCAAACCATGGAAATCACTAATCTACTTTATATCCCTATGGCTTTGCCTTTTCTAAGTGTTTTAAATAAAACTGTTTGTACAATATGTGGTGTTTTGAGTTTGATTTCTTTCATTTGAAATAATGTTTTCAAGGTTCATCCATGCTGTAGCATATATCAAGCAATATTATTTTTTCTTTTATGGCAGAATGATATTCCATTGTATGGATATATCACATTTTTTATCCAGTCACCATTTGCTGGACATTTAGATTGTTTCTACTTTTTCATTATTATGAATAATGTTTGAATGAATATTCATTCACAAAATTTGTCTAAACATATGTTTTCAATTTTCTTGTGTATATATCTGGGAGGAGGATTGCTAAGTCACATGTTATGTCTATGTTTAACTTTTAGAGGATCTGCTGAACGTTGTTCCAAAGTGGCTGAAATATTTTACAATCATACCAGCAATGTATGAGGGTTTCCATTTCTTCAAATCCTTAGTATTTTCAAAACTTAGTATTTTCATTTATTTTGTAACTTGCAGCCATCCTAGTGAGCATAAAGTGATATCTCATTGTGGTTTTGATTTATGTGTCCCTGATGGCTAGTGATGCTGAGTATCTTTTCCTGTGCTTATATTGGATATTTGTATAAATTATTTGGAGAAATATCTATCAAATTCTTTGCCCATTTTATAATTTCATTATTTTTCCTTTTGTTGTCGAGTTGTAAGAGTTCTTTATACATTCTGGATGCCAGACCTTTATCAGATATATATTTATATATTTTTTTCCCATTTTATGTGTTGTGTTTTCAATAATAGTTTCAGAATAATAGTGTATTCTGACAAATAAAAGTTTTTAATTTTGATGAGGTCTAGTTTATCATTTTTTATTTGGTAAGAAGATTTATCCCCATGTTTTTATCCCCCCAAAATTGTATAGTTTAGCTCTTACACTTAGAACAATGATCCATTTTGAGTCATATTTTGTATATGTTGTGAAGAGAACAAAGTCATAGATTTCTATGTGAATACCCATTTATCCCAACAATTTGTTGAAAAGATTCTTTTCTCATTGAATGGTCTTGGTACTCTTCTTGAAAATTAGTTAACCATAGATATACAGCTTTATTTCTGAAATCTCAATTTCATTTCATTGATCTATATAGCTATCCTTATGCCAGTGCCACACTGTCTTGATTACTGCTGTAGCTTAGTAGTAAACTTTAAAATTGAGAAGCATGAGTTCTCCACTTTTCTTGTCCTTTTTAAGATTGTTTTTAGCTATAGTGGATCTCTTGCATTTCCACATGAATTTAAGTATCAATTTGTCATTTTTTTTTGGTAAAAATGGTAATTGGAATTTTGGTATAGATTACATTGGATCTGTAGATCAATTTGGGGAATATTGTCAGCTTAATATTAAGTTTTTCAACCCAAGATCACAGCATAGCTGAATCTTTATTTAGTTTCTTTCGGTAATGTTTTGTAATTTTCAATGCACTTTCTTGGTAAAATTTATTCCTAAATATTTTATCTATTTGATGTTATTGTACATGGGAGTGCTTTCTTAATTTAATTTTCTGAATTTCCACCACTAGTGTATATAAATATGATTGGTTTTCTGTGTTGAATTTGTATCTTGCAACCTGTCTGAACTCATTTATTTGGTTCTAATAGTTTTTCTTTTTTATGGTTTCTGTAGTGTTTTCTATGTATATGATTGTGCCATCTGCAAATAGAAAGTTTTACTTCTTCCTTTCAAATTTGGATTTCTTTTATTTAATTTTCTTTCTTAATTTGCCTACTAGAACCTTAGAACAATGATGAATAGAAGTGGTAAGAGTGAACATCATTGTCTTCCTCCTAATTTTATCAGAAAAGATTTTAGCATGTAACTATTATGTATGATGAGAGCTATGAATTTTTTCAAGTGCCCTTCATCCAGTTGAGGAATTTCTTTTCTAGTCCTACTTTGAGTGATTTTGTTTAATCATAGATAGATGTTTGATTTTTTTTCTAATGCTTTTCCCGTGTCCATTCAGATGATCATTTGGGTTGCCCCTTATTCTATTAATATCGTTTATTTCATTGATTGTTTTGTATATTTAATTAGCTTTATATTCCCAAGATAAATTCCATATTGTCACAGTGTGCAATAATTTCAAATGGTAGATTCTGTTTCCTAGTATTTTGTTGAAGATATTTATGTCTATTTCTAAGCGATATTAGTCTGTAATTTTCTAGAGATGTTTTTGTCCAGTTTTGGTCTCAGGGTAATACTGATATTATAGAATGAATTGGGAAGTTTGCCTTCCTCTTTTATTTTTTGGAATAATTTGTGAAAAATTACTGTGAATTCTTCTTTAAACAATTCTTAGAATTCAAGGGTAAAGCCATTTCCTTCAGGGCCTTTCTTTGTGTGAAGGTTTTGATTAAAATTTAATCTCTTGTTATAGTTCTGATTTTTCTATTTTTATTTGAATCATTTTCACTAAGTTGTCTCTTTCTAGGAATTTATTCATATTACATAGGTTACAAAATTTAATGATATATAATTGTTCCTTGTATTGCTTTACAATCTTTTTTATTTCTTTTTTTCCACAGGCTTAATTCTTTATTTATATTTTTAAAATGTTTTTTTTTTATTAGTTTCAGGTATACAGTACATTGGTTAGACATTTATACAGTTTATCAGGTGGTTCTATTGATAATTCTAGCACCCATCAGGTACTACACATGGCCATTACCTATTATTGACTATATTCTCTATGCTGTACTCTATATCCCCATGACTATTTTGTAACCACTAATTTGTACTTCATCTCTTCACCTTTTTCTCCCAGTCCCCAATGCCCCTTCCCTCTGGCAATCATTAGATTGTCCTCTGTATCTGCGAGTCTGTTTTCATTTAGTTTGTTTCTTTTTTTCCTTAGATTCCACATATAAGGGATACCATATTGTATTTATCTTTCTCTGACCTATTTCACTCAGCATAATACCCTCTAGGTCCATCCACATTGTTGCAAATGGTAAGATTTCATTTTTTTTTCTATGGCTGAGTATATTCCATTGTATATATGAACCATAACTTCTTTATTCAATAATCTGTTGATGTTCATTTAGGTTGCTTCCATATATCTTGGCTATTGTAAATAGTGCTGCCATGAATATAGGGGTACATATATCTTTATTAGTGTTTATTAGTGAATTAGTGTTTTGGTTTTATTTGGATAAATACCCAGAAGTGCACTTGTTGGGTGAAAAGATAGTTTTATTTTTAATTTTTTGAGAAAACTCCAGACGGTTTTCTATAGTGGCTGTACCATTTCGTGATCCCACCAACAGTGTGCAAGGGTTCCCTTTCCTCCACATCCTTGCCAACACTTCTTTTTTGATTTATTGATGATAGCCATTCTGAAGAGTGTGAGGTGATATCTCATTGTGGTTTTAATTTGCATTTCTCGAATTAGTAACCTTGAGCATTTTTTCATGTCTGTTGGCCATCTATCTGTATTTCCTCTTTGAGCAGAAATACCTTAATAGGTATGGAGAAATACCTATTCAGATCTTCTGCTCATTTTTTAATTGGACTGTTTGGGATTTTGTTGTTGAGTTGTATGAGTTCTTTATATATTTTAGATATTAACTTCTTATCAGATATATCATAGACAAATATCTTCTATTCAGGGGTTGTCTTTATATTTTGTTGATGGTTTTCTTAGCTGTGCAAAGAACAATAGTTTACTGTAGTCCCATTTTTTTTCTTTTGTTTCCCTTGCCCAAGGAGATATATTAGAAAAAAAATTACTAATAGTAATATCAGAGAGTTTAATACCTATGTATTCTTCTGGAAGTTTTATGATTTTGGGTCTTACATTTAAGTCTATAATCCATTTTGAGTTTATTCTTGTATAAAGGATAAGAAGGTGGTTGTTTCATTATTTTTGCATATGTCTGTCCAGGTTCTAAACACCATTTGTTGAAGAAACTGTCTTTACCCTGTTATATATTCTTGCCTCTTTTATCATACATTAAATGACCATATTGGCATGAATTTAATTCTGGGCTCTCTATTATTTTCAATTGACCTATGTATCTGTTTTTATGCCAGTACCAAGCTTTTTTAAAAAATTATTATTACTATAGCCTTGTAGTATAGTTTGATACCAGGTAGTGTGATACCTCCTACTTTGTTCTTCTTTCCCAAGATTGCCATGCCTATTTGGGTTCTTTTATGGCTCTATATACATTTTATGATTATTTGTTCTAATTCTCTGAAAAATGTTGTTGGTATTTTCATGGGAGATTGCATGGAATCTAGAGATTGCTTTGGATAGTATGGTCATTTTAATGATATCAATTCTTCCTACCCATGAGCACAATATAATTTTCCATTTATTTGTAACTTCTTCAACTTATTTTTTCAATGATTTATAATTTTCCAAAAAAAGGTCTTTTGTCTCCTTGGTTAATTTGATTCCTAGATATTTTATTGTTTTCCATACTGTTTTCCACAACGGTTATATCAGTTTACATTCCCACCAGCAGTGTCTGAGGGTTCCTTTTTCCTCACAAGTTCTCCAACATTTGTTATTATTTTCCCTGCTGATAATAGCCATTCTAACGGGTGTGAGATGACATCTTCACATAGCTAGTGAAGTTGAACACCTTTTCACATCTATTGATCATTTGTATATCTTCTTGAGAGAAGTGTCTGTTCTTATCCTCTTCCCTTTCTTTAATTGTTTGTTTGTTTTTTGTATTGTTGAGTTATATGGGTTCTTTATATAATTTGGAAATTAGGCCCTTATCGGAGGTGTCTTTTGCAAATATATTCTCATATTCATATGGTTGCCTCTTTGCTTTGTTGATGATTTCTTGTGCTATACAGAGGCTTCTTAGTTTGGTACAGTAACATTAATTTATTTTTGCTTTTATTTCCCTAGCCCTGAAGTCAAATTCATAAAATCCTCTTTGAATCCAAAGTTCATGAGTTTAGTAACTATATTTTCTCTATCCAATTTATTGTTTATGTCTCTTTTTAGATCTTTGATTCATTTTGAGTTAATTTTGCTGTATGGCAATAGACAGCAATCTAGTTTCATTGTTTTGCATGTGACATTCCAATTTTCCCATCACCATCTATTAAAGAGGCTTTCCTTTCTCCATGGTATATTGTTGGCTTCTTTGTTGAAAATTCTTCCCCCATACATATAGGGGTTTATTTCTGAACTCTCAATTCTGTTACATTGGTCTATGTGTTTGTATTTCTGCCAATATTATGCTGTTTTCATTATTGATGCTTGGTAGTATAAATTGATGTCAGGCAGAATGATACCTCCGGCCTTGTTCTTTATCTTCAGGATTGTTTTGGCCATTTGGGGTCTTTTGTTCTTCCATATAAATCTGATGATTTTTTGTTCTATTTTGTTAAAGACTGCCATTTTGATTTTGATAGAGATTGCATTAAATTTGTATAATGCTTTAGGTAATAAGTTTATTAACTATGTTGATTATTCCAATCCAAGAACACAGAATAACTTTCCATTTCTTTGTGTCTTATTCGATTTCTTTTAATAACATCTTATCGTTTATAGTGTATACGTCCTTCACATGATTCTTTAGGTTTATTTCTAGGTATTTTATTCTTTTTGTTGAAACTGCAAAAAGGATTGTTTTTTTTTTTTCATTTCTTTTTCTGAAAATTAGTTGTTAGCATACAGGAACGCTATGGATTTTTGTACAGTGATTTTGTATCCTGATACTGCACTTTATTTGCTTATTATTAGTAATAGTTTTTTAGTGGAGTCTTTAAGGTTGTCTATATAGAGAATCATGTCATCTGCAAAAGTGACAACTTGACTTCTTCATTCCCTATTTGGATGCCTTTTATTTCTTTCTCTTCCCTGATTGAACTAGCTAGGACTTCTAATACTATGTTGAACAATAGTGATAATAATGGACAGTTTTATCTTGTTCCTGAACTCAGAGAAAAGATTTTTAGTTTTTTCTCCATTAAGTATGACCTTAGCTGAGATTTTGCCATAAATAGCCTTTACTATGTTTACGTAATTTTTTTCCATACCCATTTTGTTGAGTGTTTTAATCATAAGCGGATGCTCTACCCTGTCAAAGGCTTTTTCTGCATCTGTTGATATGATCATATGATTTTTATCCTATTTTGTTTATCTTGTATATCACCTTAATTGATTTGCATATGTTGAACTATCCTCGTGCCCCTGGGATGAACCTCACTTGATCATGGTGTATAATGTTTTTAATGTATTGTTGTATTTAATTCACTAGTATCTTATTTAAGATTTTTGCATCTGTGTTCATGAGAGATATTGGTCTGTATTTTGTTTGTTTGTTTGTTTTATCCTTACTAGGTTTTGATATCAGGGTAAAGTAGGCATCATGAAAAGATTTAAGAAATATTACCTCTTCAATTTTTTAGAAAAGTTTATGAAGAATAGGTATTAAGTCTTCCTTATATGTTTGGTAAAATTAACTAGTTTAGCCATCTGTTCCTGGACTTTTTATTTTTTCAGAGGTTTTTAATGATTGTTTCAATTTCCCTACTGTTTATTGGTCTATTTAGGTTTTCCAGTTCTTCATGACTAATCTAACAAGGTTATATATTTCTAAGAACTTG
>NW_011889106.1:1745658-1770416 GCF_000151845.1 Pteropus vampyrus | reverse complement strand
AGTTGAACACCTTTTCACATCTATTGATCATTTGTATATCTTCTTGAGAGAAGTGTCTGTTCTTATCCTCTTCCCTTCCTTTAATTGTTTGTTTGTTTTTTGTATTGTTGAGTTATATGGGTTCTTTATATAATTTGGAAATTAGGCCCTTATCGGAGGTGTCTTTTGCAAATATATTCTCATATTCATATGGTTGCCTCTTTGCTTTGTTGATGATTTCTTGTGCTATACAGAGGCTTCTTAGTTTGGTACAGTAACATTAATTTATTTTTGCTTTTATTTCCCTAGCCCTGAAGTCAAATTCATAAAATCCTCTTTGAATCCAAAGTTCATGAGTTTAGTAACTATATTTTCTCTATCCAATTTATTGTTTATGTCTCTTTTTAGATCTTTGATTCATTTTGAGTTAATTTTGCTGTATGGCAATAGACAGCAATCTAGTTTCATTGTTTTGCATGTGACATTCCAATTTTCCCATCACCATCTATTAAAGAGGCTTTCCTTTCTCCATGGTATATTGTTGGCTTCTTTGTTGAAAATTCTTCCCCCATACATATAGGGGTTTATTTCTGAACTCTCAATTCTGTTACATTGGTCTATGTGTTTGTATTTCTGCCAATATTATGCTGTTTTCATTATTGATGCTTGGTAGTATAAATTGATGTCAGGCAGAATGATACCTCCGGCCTTGTTCTTTATCTTCAGGATTGTTTTGGCCATTTGGGGTCTTTTGTTCTTCCATATAAATCTGATGATTTTTTGTTCTATTTTGTTAAAGACTGCCATTTTGATTTTGATAGAGATTGCATTAAATTTGTATAATGCTTTAGGTAATAAGTTTATTAACTATGTTGATTATTCCAATCCAAGAACACAGAATAACTTTCCATTTCTTTGTGTCTTATTCGATTTCTTTTAATAACATCTTATCGTTTATAGTGTATACGTCCTTCACATGATTCTTTAGGTTTATTTCTAGGTATTTTATTCTTTTTGTTGAAACTGCAAAAAGGATTGTTTTTTTTTTTTCATTTCTTTTTCTGAAAATTAGTTGTTAGCATACAGGAACGCTATGGATTTTTGTACAGTGATTTTGTATCCTGATACTGCACTTTATTTGCTTATTATTAGTAATAGTTTTTTAGTGGAGTCTTTAAGGTTGTCTATATAGAGAATCATGTCATCTGCAAAAGTGACAACTTGACTTCTTCATTCCCTATTTGGATGCCTTTTATTTCTTTCTCTTCCCTGATTGAACTAGCTAGGACTTCTAATACTATGTTGAACAATAGTGATAATAATGGACAGTTTTATCTTGTTCCTGAACTCAGAGAAAAGATTTTTAGTTTTTTCTCCATTAAGTATGACCTTAGCTGAGATTTTGCCATAAATAGCCTTTACTATGTTTACGTAATTTTTTTCCATACCCATTTTGTTGAGTGTTTTAATCATAAGCGGATGCTCTACCCTGTCAAAGGCTTTTTCTGCATCTGTTGATATGATCATATGATTTTTATCCTATTTTGTTTATCTTGTATATCACCTTAATTGATTTGCATATGTTGAACTATCCTCGTGCCCCTGGGATGAACCTCACTTGATCATGGTGTATAATGTTTTTAATGTATTGTTGTATTTAATTCACTAGTATCTTATTTAAGATTTTTGCATCTGTGTTCATGAGAGATATTGGTCTGTATTTTGTTTGTTTGTTTGTTTTATCCTTACTAGGTTTTGATATCAGGGTAAAGTAGGCATCATGAAAAGATTTAAGAAATATTACCTCTTCAATTTTTTAGAAAAGTTTATGAAGAATAGGTATTAAGTCTTCCTTATATGTTTGGTAAAATTAACTAGTTTAGCCATCTGTTCCTGGACTTTTTATTTTTTCAGAGGTTTTTAATGATTGTTTCAATTTCCCTACTGTTTATTGGTCTATTTAGGTTTTCCAGTTCTTCATGACTAATCTAACAAGGTTATATATTTCTAAGAACTTGTCTACTTCTTCTGGGTTATTAAATTTGGTGTCATGTAATTTTTCATGGTATTCTTGTATGATCCTTTGCAATTTGGTGGTTTCTGTGATAACTACACCTCTTTCACTACTCTTACTCTTACATTGCTTCTCCTTTTTCCTTAGTGAGTCTAGCCAGGAGTTTGTAAATTGTATTAATCTTCTCAAGGTACCACCTGTTTGTTGCATTAATAAAATCTTATTGTCTTTTTGTCCTCAATTTCATTGAATTCTGCTCTAATTTTGATGATTTCCTTTCTTCTGAGGACTTTAGGCTTCATTTCTTCTTCATTTTTTAGCTTTTTTAAGTTGTAAAGTTAGGTTGTTTATTTTGGCTCATTCTTGTTTCTTGAGATAGACCTGTAATCATTCAAACTTTTCTCTAATTACCACTTTTGCCATGTCTAAAAAGTTTTGATATATTGTACTTTCATTCTCATTTATTTCTATGTATCTCTTGATCTCTCCTATTATTTATTCTCTTACCCAGTCATTCTTTAGTAGCATGTTGTTTAATCTCCATATATTTGTGGTCCTCCCCCTTTTTTTTACAGTTGGTCTCTAATATCAAAGCATTACAATTGGAAAATATGCTTGATATGATTTCAACCTTCTTAAATTTGTTGAGGCTAGTTTCATATCCCAACATATTATCTTTCCTCAAGAATATTCCATGTGCACTAGAGTAAAATATATAAGCTACTATTTTGGGATGAGAGGCTCTGTAATTGTCAATTATGTCCAATTGGTCTAAAGCATCACTGAAAGATGTTATTTCCTTATAGATTTTCTGTTTGTATGATCTATCCATCTTTGACAGTGGAGTATTTAGGTCCTCTACTATGATTATATTTTTGTCAGTTTCTCCCTTTTTAGTTCTATTAGTAGATGCCTCATATTTTGGAGCTCCCTGATTGGGAGCATAGATATTAATAATTGTCAGGTCTTCTCGATCTATGATTTCCTTTATCATTATGAAGAAGTGTCCATCATTGTCTCTCTACCTTTTTTATCTTGAAGTCTATTTTATCAAATATAAGTACAGGTCCATCTGCTTTCTCTGGATGCCATTTGCTTGGTGTATCGTTTTCTACCCTTTCTCTTTGAGTCTATATTTGTCCTTGCAGCTGAGATATGTCTCTTAAAGGCAGCATATGGTTGGGTTTTGTTTTTTGATCCAATCTGCTACTCCGTGACTTTTTATTGGTGAATTCAGTCTATTTACATTAAGGGTGATTATTGAAATATGAGGTTTTCCTATAGCCATTTTATCTTTTGTTTTCTGGTAGCTCAGTGTCTCTATTTTTTATTTAGCCTTGTGTTTCTGTCTGTTACTTTAATTTGATGGAGTTTTGTGGATTTTCCCTCTGTTCCTTCGTTTTATGTTACGTGTCTCAGTTCTGAAATTTTTGTGTGTGGTTACCATTAAGTTTATGTATAAGAAAGATATATACATAAGAAAGATATATATATATATATTTATTTATATATACACATCCATTTATATGTATGTATACACACACACACATACACACACACACACACACAGTAATCTTTTTAGTTAGTTTAGTTAGTTAGTTTTTTTCTTTTTTTTATCTTTCTATATCAAGTAGAATGACTTCTTTCAGTATTTCTTGTAATGCAGGCCTTGTGGTAGAAGATTCCCTCAACTTTTGTATGTCTAAGAAGGTCTTTATTTCTCCTTCATATCTAAAGAATAGCTTTGTTGGATATTATTCTTGGCTGGTAATTTCTTTCATTCGGCAATTTAAATATTTGGTTCCACCCCCTTCTTGCTTGTAAGGTTTGTGTTGAAAAATTTGATGGTAATCTAATGGGTTTTACCATATAGGTTACTGTGTTCTTTTCTCTGGCTGCCTTGAGAATGTTTTCCTTGTTATTAATTTTTTGACAATTTTAATATAATGTGTCTTAGAGACAACATTTTCAGGTTGAGATAATTGGGTGTTCTATTTGCTTCTTAGACTCAAAGATCCAGTTCTTTATAAATGTTTGGGAAATTTTTGTCCACTATTTGTTTGAATATGTTCTCTATTCTCCTCCATCTCTCTTCCTCTTCTGGTCTATTCATTATTCTTAAGTTGCTTTTTCTGATGGTGTCAGATAGTTCTTGTAGATTTCTATCATTTTTTTCACTCTCAAGTCTTCTCCTTCTGCATCATTTCCAGAGTTCTGTCTTCAATATCACTAATTCTTTCCTACGTCTGGTTAGCTCTTTTTCCTAGGCTTGCTATTTCATTCTTCCTCTCTTTTAGTGAGTTCTTATCTCCAAAAGTTCTATTTTGTTCTTTATTAGTTTTTAAACTCCTTGGTAATATATTTCTGTTGTTCATTGATTTTGTTTCTAAGTTCTTTGAACTGTTTATGAGAATGTTCTCTTATCTCATTGAGTTTTTTCAGAAGTACAATCTCGAATTCTCTGTTATTTGAACCATATATTTCTATATCTTTAAGCTTATTTTCTGGAGATTTTTCATTTTCTTTCTGAGCTGCCTTGTTGCTTTTGTTGTTCATGGTGTTTGATGGACCATATCTTTTCCTAGGCATTAATGGGAATGTAAACTACTTTTTTAAAAAAATTTTTTACAGAGTGATCTCTCTTTAGCAGGTTGATAAGATGTTTTTCTTTTGTTTTCTTGTATGTGGCATCCAAGCCTCCTGCACTGCCCAAGGTTAAGAATTATCTTTCTTCTCTGGATAGGTGTGTATCTTCTCTATGATCAGGTTACCTTGGTACCAGTGTTCTACCCCCGTGGGAGAATGTGAAGGGCAATTGGAGTTCAAGCATCTAAATAGGCTGTGAAGCCCTGGTACTACTCCAACTGTCAGGTGCAATGTTCCGCTGCTTTCTTGTGAATCAGCCTGAGTGGATGGGGATGGGGTGAATTGGGACTGGCCAGCTTTGTGTGTGATTATTTTCCATCCAGTAATTCTGGATGATGCTTCAGTTGCTTTTTATCTATATCCCCTCCTATCTCTGGGACTGGCTGCTGTGTATGTTTTAGTTCTGGTTGTGCGATATCTCCTGTGGTTCATTGCTTGTGATGGGAGGGTACAGGGCAGCGGAGGGTGCGCTCTAGGATGGTAGGGGTGCAGCCAGATTCTGTGATTAAGCTTTCTGCCTGGCAAAGGTGGTTGCTAAGACACAGCTATTGCCCCCTCTGTGCTCGATTTCTACTCTGCTCTCTGCCCTGTTCCCTGAGCTCTGCTGCATGGAATGTGCTTATCTCACAGACAGGATGGTCTAGGGTTTCAAACAGCCAAGAAACTCTCATGCTATTGTTTTCCATGTACTCTCAGCCTGCTGGGAGTTCCAGGGTGCTTTTCACAGCACCTGGCTCTGTATTTCTCTCTGCCACCTTATTTCACACACGCAAATAGCCCACCTTCTAATGCTCTCATGCACGGATCTCTCAGATGTGCTTGTGTGCTGACTGAGTGTTGTTGTATTGTAGGTGTTTATCTTATAATTTCAAAGGGAGATATCAGGGGAGATCCCTTAGGCCACCATGCTTCTGACATCACTCAATGGGATTGTTTTCTTAATTTCTCTTTCTGAAAGTTCATCATCGATGTATAAAAATTGAACTGATTTCTGAATATTAATTTTGTATCCTGATACTTTACAGAATTAATTTATCAGTTCTAACAGGTTTTTGGTGGAATTCATAGGGTTATCTATATAGTATGATGTTATCTGCAAATAATAACGCTAATACTGCCTTGTTGTTGATGAATTCCTTAAGCTTTTTCCTGTCTGGGAAGCTTTTTATCTCACCTTTTATTTTAATCGATAGCTTTGCTGGGTAGAGTATTCCTGGTTGTAGGTTCTTGTTTTTTGTTTGTTTATTTGTTTGTTTGTTTGTTTTTCATTTCTTTGAGTATTTCTTGCCAGTCTCTTATGGCCTGTAAAGTTTTTGTTGAAAAATCAACTGATATTTTTATAGGGCTATCCTTGTAAGTAACTAGCTGCCTTTCTTTTGCTGCTTTTAAGATTCTTTTTGTCTTTGACTTTGCCATTTTAATTATGATGTGTCTTGGTTCAGTCTATTTGAATTCCTTTTGTTTGACACTCTTTGTGCTTCCTGAACTTGTAAGTTTAATTCCTTTGCCAAGTTAGGGAAGTTTTCTGTCATTATTTCTTCAAATATATTTTCAATCTTTTGCTTTATATCTTCTCTTTCTGGTATCCTGATGATGTAGATGTTGGTACGTTTGATACTGTCGCAAAGGTCTCTTAAACTTTCCTCAGTTTTTTTTTATTATTATTTTTTTCTTGTTCTAACTGTGTGTTTTCTGCTATCTTGTCTTCCAACTTGCTGCTTCATCTGATCTACTATTGATTTCTTCAAGTGTATTCTTCATTTCAGTTATTGTATTCTTCATTTATGTCATTTTATATAGTTTCTATATCCTTTTTTATGCTTACTATCTCTTTCGAAGTTCTCTTTGAGATCATCTATTCTTCCCCTAAGTTTATTGAGCATCCTTATAACCATTGTTTTGAACTCCATCTTTGAGAGGTTGCTTTCTTCCATTTTGTTTAGATTTTTTTTCCTGGAGTTTTCTCCTGTTGTTTAATTTTTGGCATTTTTTTTTCCTTTCATTTATTTGCCTCTCTGTGATTTATTATATCTCCCAGCCTTGGCCAGATGGCCTTATGTAGCGGCTGTCCTGTGTGGCCCTGTGGCACAGTATCCTTAATCATCTTTGTCGGGGGCTCTGGGAGTGTTCTTTGTGTGTGTCGTGTGTGTCCTTCTGTTGTAGTTAAGCCTTAATTGCTGTTAGCATGTAAATGGATGGCATTGACTCTTGAGTTGACTGATCATGAGGATAGGTCATTCCCACAGGGTATGAGTTACTGTGTAGAGCTGACCTCTTGGAGTAGGATTTGCCCCGGCAGGCTTGTTTACTTGTTAAGACCACCCTTTGGGTGTATACTGCTTATGGGGCTAGTCAGTTGGTGCTCTGTTGTTTTATGGCATCAGCTTCCAGGTATGTTGGTTCTATGGCCCCTTAAGAGGAACTTTCAAGTAGGCCAAGGTCAGCTGCTGCCTTTGATTGCCCGTGGCTACCTGGTAGAAGCTGCAAATAGATCCATGGATTGTTGCTGCCTATCTGGATCTAAAAGCAAGTGGGAGAGAGAACACTGCAAGCTGCAGTTCGGTTACCCCCAGTACTGAGCATGGGGTGACTTAACGAAAGGTCCAGTGCTCCTCAAGGCCTGAGGCTTCCTGCCAGTTACTTGTAAGACTCTGTAGATTTAAGAGCCTTTGGGTGGGACATGAGTTGGGTAGGACAGGACCCCAGGGAATCACCAGGGTATAGCGAGCACTATTCCCACATTCACTGTAGTATCAGTTTTTCTGCCAGTGCTATCTCTGTGGCTTCTTATAAAAATCTCAGATCGTAGCATGGCCAGCCGCTGCTCATCTCAGGCTTGCATACACTGGAGATCTTTTCAAGAAATACTGTAACTTGGGGCAAAGTTTGTTGGCCTCCACAAAAAGACTCTCCTGGGATGCACAAACCTTGCACAGGCCCCACAAGCTGAGTGCTATTGTTTGCTGTTGAATTTGCAGCCCAAAGAAAGCCCAGGGAGGGCTGCCTGCCTGAGAACAGGCACACTGTGGGTAATTTATGGGTTAGGTGGGGTAGGGTCTCAGGGGGGATATGGGTTGGAGTGAACTGATCTCATCAGGCCAATACAACACCAAAATTGCTGCCAGTTCTGAGTCCATGGACTCTCACAAGTCACAGGTCACAGCATGGCCAGCTGCCATGTGCATCTGGCCCACAGACTCACATGTACTCTCCAAGAGATATTGCAGCTCATACTGCCAGCAGTGGATCACCACCAAATGTCTCCCTAGAAATGTGCACACCGCATGAACTGAGGTCTGTTTCCTGTACAGAATGCTCAGCTCCAGAATGGGGAAAGGCAGGAGAGGCTTCCCTGCAATGGGCTTTCTGTTGGCAATTTGTGGGTTGAGTGGGATGAGGTCTCAGTGAAACATGGGGTGGATCAGTCCAATCTCACTGAGCCAGCAGCTTCAACAATGGCTGAGTGGAGGGTGGGCTCACTGGCAAGATGGCATCTGTCTGTAGACTGCCCTGGAGGAGAGCTGAGAGAGAAACAATAGAGGCTGTCCCTCCAGCTCTCATCCCTGCACAATGCAACTTAGTCTTTCCCTAAATAACTCTGGCACCTCCTGAGCTGCTAAACTTTTGCAGGTGCCCAGAGTGCATGTCTGTGAGTGAGAGAGTCTGTAGTGCAGACCTCGTAGTGGAGAATTCCCTCAATTTTTTTATGTCTGGAAAAATCTTTATTTCTCCTTCAGATCTAAAAGAGAGCTTAGCTGGATACATTATTCTAGGCTGCTAGTTCCTTTCACTTAATATTTTGAATACTTGATTCCAGTCCTTTCTGGTTCATAAGGTTTTTGCTGAGAAATCCAATGATTATCATTATGGTTACCTCTATTAGTCACCGTCTTCTTCTCCCTGGCTGCCCGGAGAATTCTAACTTTTTTGTTGATTTTTGATAATTTTAATACAATGTGTCTTGGTGAAGGTGTTTTTTAGGTTGAGATAATTGGGCGTTCTGTTGACTTCTTGAATTCCAAGCTCCAGCTCATTCCTTAGATTTGGAAATTCTCATCCGCTATTTGTCTGAAAATGCTTTCTAATTCCTGCTTTTTTTCCTCACCATCGATAATGCCCCTTATTCTTATGTTTCCTCTCCTGATGGTATCAGCTAGTTCTTGTATTTCTCTTTCATTGTTTTTCATTCTTCGTTTTTTCTCGTCTTCCTTCTGATATATTTCTAGATATCTTTGATAGCACTAAACCTTTCCTCCATTTTGTCTACTCTATTTCCCAAGCTTACTATTTCATTTTTCATCTTTTTCAATGTGTTCTTCATCTAAAGATGTTCTATTTGGTTCTTTTTCAGGGTTTCAATCTCCTTGCTAAAGAGCTCATCCTGTTCATCTAGTTGGTTTTTAATTCCTGAAATTGTTGATATGAATGTTTTTATCTCATTGTGTTTTTTTTTTGAAGTACCATCCTAATTTTCTGTCATTTAAGTGCATATTTCTGTGTATTTAAGTTTATTTTTTTGAGATTTTTCTCTTTCTTTATGAGATGCCTTATCACCTTGTTTGTACATGGTGTTTAATGGAGTATTTCTCCTCTTGGGCATTAATGGAAGTGTACTTTTGTCTTTTTCAGAAAGAAGATTTATTATATAATGGTCCTTAGCCTGCTGCAAAGAAGGTGTTTTTCTTTTTGTTTCTAGTAAGTGGTGTTTAAGCCTCTTGGATCTTTGCTTTATATGAAGTCTTAATAATGTCTTTTTTTCCCCTTCTAGATGTTTAATCATGCTCGCTACCCTCAGTCTCAGTTCCTGTCCATGTTAGGGACAGTTTTGGTAGTGTTTGCTCAGATTCCCCTGGGAATCCTGGCTGTGGTTTCTCAGAAACAATGGAGGGAGGGGCCCTCTAGGTTGGGGGATGGAGGCCACAGCTCTGCCTCAGTTTTGCATCTGCATCTGGTAAAAATCAACTATTGTTTCTCTGCTGTTGCCACTTTTCTGACGTCCCTCTTTCTCTGCCTTCTGCCCTGATGACTGGACACTGCCACTGGCTGCATGGAGCTTACAGCACTCCCAGAGACGACTGTTCAGGGAAGTTGCTGCACCTTCTCCTCTCCCTCTCCTCTTACAGGGAGCTCCGGCGGCTGTGAGAGGTAGCTTCTTTATTTCTCCCAGTCGGTCACTCGACACCCGGAGTTCTGAACTGTGGTAGCTCTTATGTGCAGTTCCTATGCTCAGATGTTCTGGTATGCAGTTTGGGTGTTTTTTGTTGAGTTTTAGATATTCAGCTTATTTTTGTTTCAAGGGGAGACATCAGGACGTCTCTTACTCTGCCATGTTTCCAAAGATGTAAAATCAGTGGTTTTAAAGCTTATTTTTTAACCTGTAGAGCTTGTTCATCAAACAAAACCTTCCACAGATAAAATTTTGTATTTTATCAATATACAAAGTTGATTAATACTGAGTTGTCTGGACCGAAACCGATAAGTTATTGAGCAGCTACAATGTGTTAGTTATTGTGTTCAGCACTTTTCAAATACCATCTTTTTTAAAGTTACACGTCCCAATGTGGTAAATGCTATTATTTGACAAAACTGAAGTTTAGAGTGAATACTTTGAACTAGCTCAATGCCATCTATTTTTTATTTGCTCCAATGTGTTGTATTTTATCACATACTTATATCAGTACCCAAAAGAGTGCATAAAAGACTTCACTATCCCAATCACAATCAAAAGGAGGCTATGAAAACACAAGGAAGATGAGCCCCTTTGGATGTGAATATTTTTGGTTTAGGCAAGCCTAGAATTGATTGAAGAAAATCAACCTAGGAAACCCCTTGAAATTAGCTGAAAATCCTACTGCTTATGAATATGAAGCCATAGCTGCTGGTGTCTGTGTATGAATACATCTGCCTGGCCTTTCCTACATGTAACCTCTGTGTAACATGAATGCCTTAAGGAGACCAACAGTGTCTCTTCTTATATACCCACATAACATGTCTGGTAGAGAATTGGGCTGATCATTTGTCAGTGCTCATTTCCTGTCTTGCCACCTTTGTCTCTTGACATTTCAGAATAATGTCACTATTTGAATAGTTTGAGAAAAAACCTTCTACAACCTGACCTTTATTCTCCTTCAGTATGGCACAAAGTATTGTTGAGGGGGGAAAAAAAAGCCAAAGAGTAGATTCATTAAAAAGGATATTTGTATAGTCAAGCACCATTACATATGCAAGATGATATGGAATAGTCTAAGAGCCCCTTAGCCCTAGATGAATGTCACTATCTAAGTGCCATTATGGCTTAAATTCCACTATTAAAGATTTATTCCTTTGAAAATTTTCTTTTTGTATCCCTTCAAATATGTAAATGAATATGATAATAATTAAGATTAATGATTTATTAACTTTTCTTCTTATAGTATTACAAGTCACAAGAAGAAATATCTATGCAAAAAGGTAAGGTTAAGTATATCAAAGGTAAACTGCCTTTATTGAAACTTTAGCTATAACTGATTCTGTATCTCCTTAACCTCTGATTAATTTTTCTCATGTTCATAACAATTTTTAAAAATTAATATCTCTTTCCATGTATGAAATGTATGTTTTCCATGCTATCCATCTTTTTGCCCAGTTGAAAATGGAATCTTGCCTTCCAGCTCTTAAAAGAATTCAAGAAAACCAAGATCATCGCAAAATTAAAACTATTCTAATTTGCTAAATTCTACTGTTTCTTTGGCAAACTATTTTACTCTCTTTCAAAAAGCATCTAGGGAATCTGTATTTGTCTAAAAGAAAACATTTAAAAATTAAACTATAGCCAAATCAAATTTCCATTAAACAGTGTGAATTCAAACACTAGTATATTTTCCTACATTCAGAAGAATTATGAAATTTAATGTCCTGAGCATATAAACAATTTAGTGATTAAAAATACTTCTCAGTTATCTTTTCTCTCTTCATCAAATTTAATGATCAAGATTTTCTTAAAGATGTTGTTAATGGTCAATTCCAGAGTAATAGTTTAGATTCATTATGTAAATGATACAATTTGATTATTATAAAAACCACAAACTTTTGAAAAATTATCCATGTAAATGCCAGAGTTTAAGATATTTATCTAGTGTAGTTTTACAGGATGATTGTTCTAATTAATCTAAAATATATTCTGAGAAACAAAGATGATTTAAAATTTAACTTCTTTATGAAGAGAAAGAAATTTTATTATGCATGATTCATCTCATTTAAAACTTATTTAGTTACTTGCCGTTGAATGATAAAATAAGCAAAAATTTGGACAAAAATAGTAGTCATAAGTCAAAGGTTCAGTGGAATATGTGACATCAATTTTTTCAGTGACCTGGGATCATCATCTCTAAAGGTATTTTTAAATTGTATTAAGTGATTATTAATTAAGCATATTTCTTTTAATGTGGAAAAATTAACTTTTACATAGATATGCTTTCTATGTTCTATCACTTGATCTGGTTTAATTGTTTTAGGTATATCAGTGCTTCAACCCCTAGCCTTCTTTATTAGCATATCTTTGCAACAACTATAAAATATCATTTAAAAATGATCAAATTTGAGCAGTAGTTTTGCATGTACCTTGAAAAATTTATTTAACAAAGGGCAATTTTGTAGATTTGAAGTGCTTATCAAAATGTGAGTTAGCTTTGTTTTTCTACCTTCAAGATAAAAAAATAAATAAATAATAAAGGACGGAAGGAAATTTAACTTAGGGTGGCGGACACACAATGCAATACATATGATGTATTACTGAATTGTACACTTGAAACATATTTGATTTTATTAACCAATGTCACTTCAATAATTTTAATAAAAATAATAAAAGAATAAGAGAATCATAGAACCAATCAATACAAGTGTTTAGATTAAAAAATTATAGAAACACATCAAAGTTTTCAGATAGAATTTTTCTTTCAGATGTACAAGTAATATAGATAGCTTCAATATTAAAGCATTAAGTGCTCTTTCTCATAAAGATATTAGTGTGTATATGTTGCAAGTGACTTACACTCCTGAAATTCTTAAATTCATTTCCAGTGGGCAAATTATATGGCAGAACAAAGTAGAATGTTCAAATCTTAGTTTTGATTTAGGTCTGTGAATGCAAAGTTATGAACTAAGTTTCTAAAGCCATCACAGCATAGTACTTAAAACCAACAGAAACTCAAATAATGCTATCCTTTAGCTTACCCTAAAAATTAATTTCTTGTAAATTAGATGCATAGCTAAAGTAATATTACTCAAAACCACAATCGTCCTATAAATAGCCTTATAAATCATACTATTTGATCACTTACATTTAGGAGGAAGCTAATATAATCACCTGGGGCACCATGAGAAAAACAAAAAATCTCTAGTAAGTTGTCTTCAGTATTATATAGTTAATTCTATATCTAAATGGTAATAATGACCTAAAACCATTGGTTGATGCTCAAAGAAAAAAAAAAAAAACACAGAAGCAGTTTTTTAAAGATGTGTATTTACTAATTTAACCATTCATAAATGGCAAAGCTATGTGTTTCCAGTAATTATAGTGGAAAACAAATATATATAATTTATTACAATGCAACATACTATTAAAGTTCAATGAGATTTATTATTTTTAAATATATAAAATTAAAGAGAATAAAAGGTTAGTTAAACCTAATGTATTTACAAATACATACCAAATGCTACTTCTGAAGTAGTTTGGTGATTTGTAGATCAGCTGTCTAAAAATGGACTGGATCTCTGAATACCTGACATTTTTGAGATTCATTTTAGTTTTTGATTCTGTGATTCAGATGGTGAGAAATATCTGATTTCATCCTAATAATATTGAGTTAAGGTACCACATGGACAAGCCAATGGATTAGAGGATACAAAACTTTACAGGAAAAAATATATGTGTCCTATATTTTATGACTTTGAAATTGGGTTTGAAATGAATGTTTAAAATAATGCAGTAGTTTAACCTTTTAATATTCACCTTAAGTAAAGATCTCAGCAGCCTTGGGGGGAAAAAATGACTTTTACACAATACCAGGATATTGTCTAGTATGCTAGGAATATTTACCATGTTTAGTTCCTTTTGTCATATCTATGAGATTTATATAATTCTTGAAAAATGCTTACACTTACAATAGAATATAATGGTTTTAAAATAAGACTTGTTTTTGGTGGTCAGTTTTCATTAATGTTCAATATGTTTTTTTTTTCTATTTTTGTTATAGTGTTTTATATAAGTCTAATAAATGAAGCTTATTTTGTTTTTCAAATCTAGTATATCTTTTCCAATTTTTTTGAGAGAGCTGTATTGACTTTCTCACTATGTTGGTAAAATTGACAATACCTTCTTGCAATTGTACTAATTTTTTCTTCATATAATTTGAAGCAGTACTATTAGGTGAGAAGGATAGCAAACAATGCCACCTCAAAATATATCACTTTGGCATGTGGAGATAAAGGCAATCAAAATTCATCAGTCTCAGGAAAAGAACTTAGAAAGATATAGGGGAAATTATTTTTCCTCTCCTGCAAGTGCATACACATTTAAAATGATAAATTTTTTGTGCTTTGACCCTTTTTATTTTATGTAGTAATCCTCTCTATCCCTGATAATATATTCATCTTATCTAATTGTTTGATATTAATATAGTAAACTCAGCTTATTGTAGTTAGTATTTAACCAAAGTATAGCTTATTTCATCTTTTCATTTTCATTTTTATCATAGTCATACATTTTTCTCCTTTTCTTAAAGTTTATTGGGATAACATTGATTAATACAGTTATATAATTTTCAGGTGTACATGATAATTTGACATCTATATATCCTATTGTGTGATTACCACCCAGAGTCCAGTTCCCTTAAGCTACCACTATTCGATCCCCTTTACCCACTTCACCCTCCCCCAACGCCCCTATATTGGACTACCTTTTCCCTCCTCCCTCAGCCCCTACACTCTGGTAACCATTAGTCCATTGTCCATGTCCCTGAGTCTCTGTTTGTCCTGTTCATTTATTACTTTTAGGTTTATATCCAACATATAGGTGATTTTCATATGATTTCATGTGATATCAAGTGATTTTCAACTTTTTCAGTCTGGCTTATCTCGCTTAGCATGATTATCTTGAGGTCCATCTAGGCTGTAGCAAATGGCAGTATTTCATCTCTTCTTACGACTGAGTAATATTCCATTGTATATATGTACCACTGCTTCTTTAGCCAATCATCTATCATAGAACACTTCAGTTGCTCCCATATCGTGACCACTGTGAATAATGTTGCTATGAACATTGGTGTGCAAATATCTTTTAGGATATGGGTTTTCAAGTCTTTGGAGTAAATACCCAGTAGAGGGATTGCTGGACCATATGGTAGATCAATTCTTAGTTTTTTGAGGAACCTCCATAATGTTTTCCATAGTGGCTGTACCAATTTTGAAGTCCCACTAGCAGTATATGAGGGTTCCTTTTTCTCTGCATCCTCTCCAACATTTATTATTACTCGTCCTATTGATTATAGCTATTCTAACAGGTGTGAGATGGTATCTCATTGAGGTTTTGATTTTCATTTTTCTAAGAGCTAGCAATGTTGAGCACCTTTTCATATATTTGTTGACCATTTGTATGTCCTCTAGGGAGAAGTGTCTGTACAGGTCCTCTGCCCACTTTTTGATTGGATCATTTGATCTCTTGTTGTTATTGAGTCGTATAAGTGATTTGTATATTTTGGAGTTAGGCCCTTATCAGAGGCATTGCTTGCAAATATATTTTTCCAGTCTGATGGTTGTCTCTTTACCTTGTTGACAGTTTCTTTTGCTGAGCACAAGCTTTTTAGTTTGATGTAGTCCCATTCATTTTTTTCTGCTTTTACTTCCCTTGCCTTTGAGGCCAAATTCATAAAATCCTCTTTCAGTCCAATGTCCTTGAGTTGAGTTCCTATGTTTTCTTCTATGCATGTTATTGTTTCAGGTCTTATATTCAGGTCCTTAATTCATTTTTAGTTAATTGTGTGGTGATAGACAACAGTCTACTTTCATTCTTTCTCACGTGGCCTTCCAATTTTCCAAGCACCATTGATTGAAGAGACTTTCCTTTCTCCACTGTATGTTTTTGGCTTTTTCATTGAAAATTATTTGCCCATATAAATATGGGTTTACTTCTGGCTCTCGATTCTGTTCCACTGGTCCACGTGTCTGTTTTGTTGTCAATACTATGCCATTCTGATTACTGTCGCTTTGTAGTATAATTTGAAGTGATGCCTCCAGCCTCGTTCTTTTTTCTCAGGATGGCGTTGGCAATTCAGAGTCTTTTGTGCTTCTATGCATTTCTTTAAAAAATGCTGATGGGATTTTGATGGGGATTGCATTAAATCTGTAAAATGCTTTAGGTAATATGGTCATTTTAACTATGTTGATTCTTCCAATCCAAGAACACAAAATATCTTTCCATTTCTTTGTATCTTCTTTGATTTATTTTACTAGGATCTTTTAGTTTTCATCATATAGGTACTTCACGTTTCATTAAATTTATTCCAAGGTATTTTATTCTTTTTGTTGCAATTGCAAAAGGAATTATTTTTTCCACTTTTTTTTTTCTGATGCTTCATTATTAGAATATAGGGATGGTATGGATTTTTTTAACATTGATTTTGCATCCAGAGATTTTTTTGTATTTGCTTATTGTTTCTAGTAGTGTTCTTGTGAAGTCTTTAGGGTTTTCTATATAGACAATCATGCCATCTACAAAGAATGACAGTTTGACTTCTTCATTTTCTATTTGGATGCTTTTTATATCTTTCTCTTGTCTGATTGCACTCGCTAGGACCTCCAATGATATATTGAATAACAGTGGCGATAGTGGACAGCCTTGCCTTTTTCCTGATCTTAGAGGGAAGGTTTATTCTTTCACCATTCAGTGTAATATTGGCTGAGGGTTTGTCATATATGGCCTTTATTATGTTAAGTTACTTTCTTTCTATATCAATTTTGTTAAGTGTTTTGATCATAAATGGATGCTTTATCTTGTCGAAGGCTTTTTCTGCATCTATTGATATAATATGATTCTTATTTTTTAATTTGTTTATGTGGTGTATCACATGAATTGATTTCTGTATATTAAACCATCCTTGTGCCCTGGGATGAAGCCCACTTGATCTTGGCGTATAATCTTTTTAATATGTTGCTGTATTCGGTTCACTAGTATCTTATTTAGGATTTTTGCATCCGTGTTCATGAGAGATATTGGTCTGTAGTTTTCTTTTTTTGTGTTATCTTTACTAGGTTTTGGTATCAGAGTAATATTGGCCTTATAAAATGAGTTGGGAAGTATTGCCTTCTCTTTGATTTTTTGGAAGAGTTTGAGGAGAATGAGTATTAAATCTTCTTTGAATGTTTGGTAAAATTCACTGGTGAAGCCTCCTGGTCCCGGACTTTTCCTTTTTGGTAGGTTTTTGATGATTATTTCAATTTCCATACTGCTGATTAGATTTTCCAGATCTTCTTGATTCAGTCTAGGAAGATCGTATTTTTCTAAGTACCAGTCCATTTCTTCTAGGTTATTAAATTTGTTGTTACATACTTTTTCATAGTATTCTTGCACGATCCTTTGTATTTCTGTAATGTCAATTGTAATGTCCCCTCTTTCATCCCTGATTTTGTTTATTTGGGTCTTTTCTCTTTATTCTTTAGTGAGTCCCGCCCGGGGTTTGTCAATTTTATTAACTTTCTCAAAGAACCGGCTATTTGTTGTATTTATTTTTCCTATTTTTTTTTCAGTTTCATTTATTTCTGCTCTAATTTTGATTATTTCTTCCCTTCTGATGGCTTTAGGCTTCATTTGTTCATACTTTTCTAGATTTTTAAGATGAACTATTAGGTTGTTTTTTTGGGCTCATTCTTGTTTTTAGATATAGGCCTGTAATGATATGAACTTTCCTCTCATGACCGCTTTTGCCATGTCCAAAAAGTTTTGATATATTGAACTATCATTATCATTCGTTTCTAGGTATCTCTTGATCTCTCTTTTTATTTCTTCCCTGACCCAGTTATTCTTCAGCAGCATGTTGTTTAATCTCCATGTATTTGTGGTTCTTTCTGATTTCTTTTTGTAGTTGATCTCTAGTTTCAAAGCATTATGACCAGAGAATATGATTGGTATGATTTTGACCCTCTTATATTTGTTGAGGCTATCTCTGTGTCCCAGTATTTGGTAGATTCTTGTGTGCACTGGAGAAGAATGTGTAAGCAGCTGTTTTGGGATAAAAGGCTCTATAAATGTCAATTAGGTCTAGTTGGTCTAAGGTGTCATTTAAGAATGTTATTTCCTTATTGATTTTTTGTTTGATGATCAGTCCATATCCGACAGTTGGGTATTTAGGTCCTCTACTACGGTAGTATTTTGGTCTGTTTCTCCTTTTAGTTCTGTTAATAATTGCTTGACATATTTCGCGGCTCCCTGATTGGAGCATAGATATTAAGAAGTGTTATGCCTTCCTGGTGCATGATTCCCTTTATCGTTATGAAATGTCCTTCAGTATCTTTCTTTACCTTTTTTTTATTTTGAAGTGTATTTCATCTGATATTAATATCTCTACTCCTAGTTTTCTTTGAATGCCATTTTCTTGAAATATGATTTTCCACTCTTTCACTTTGAGTCTATATTTGTCTTTGGAGCTGAAATGTGTCTCCTGGAGGCAGCATATGGTTAGATTTTTTTTTTTAATCTATTCTGCAGCTCTGTGCCTTTTTATTTATGTGTCCAGTCTATTTACATTTAAGGTGATTATTGAAATATAAGGTCTTCTTATAGCCATTTTATGTTTTGCTTTCTGATATTTCGGTCTTTCCATTGCTTCCTTGTCCTTGTGTTTCTGTTTTTGTTTTGTTTTGTTTTGTTTTGTTTTGTTTTGTTTAATTTTGGTTGGCTTTTGTGGGTTATGCCTCTGATTCTTCTTGTTTTATGTTATATACTTCAGTTCTGAATTTTTGGTGTGTGGTTACCATTTCGAATATGAAAAGGACAATTATATATATATACAGTCATCTATTTTCTTCTGCCTCTGCCTTATCTCCTTTACCCTTTGCAAATTCAGATCTTTGAATTCTCTCCTTTTCAGTCATTGTTATCTCAATTTGTTCCTATGTATGGTAATCTTTCATTACTATCTTGCTATAGCAATTCTCTTATTATTTAAGCTTATAATACTCTGTTCTTAGTAAGAGTTGCACTCTTCTGCTTCTATTTGCCTGATAGTCACCTTACTACTAATTAAGTTTTTTTTTTTTCCTTTTGTTTTGTTATTTGTTTTAGGTGAGCTGACACCTTTCCGGATTTCATGTAGTGCAGGCCTTGTTGTGAATTCCCTCAGTTTTTGTATGTCTGGAAAGGTCTTAATTTCTCCTTCTTATCTAAAGGAGAGCTTAGCTGGATACATTATTTTAAGCTGGTAGTTCCTTTCATTTAATAGTTTAAATATTTGATTCCTTTTCTTTCTGGCTTGTAAGGTTTGCTCTGAGAAGTCTGGTGATAATCTAATGGGCTTTCCTTTATAGATTACCATCTTCTTTTCTCTGGCTGCCCTGAGAATTCTTTGTCATTGATTTTTGATAATTTTAATACAGTGTGTCTCAGTGAAAGCCTTTTTGGGTTGAGATAATTGAGTGTTCCATTGACTTCTTGAATTCTAAGTTCCAGCTCATTACTTAGATTTGGGAACTTCTTGTCCACTATTTGTCTGAAAATGCTTTCTAGTACCTGCTCCTTTTCCTTGCCTTCGTTAATGCCCATTATTCTTATGTTTCCTCTCCAGATGTTATCAGCTAGTTTTTGTATTTCTCTTTCAATATTTTTCTTTCTTTAGTTTTTCTCTTCTTCCTTCTGATTTATTTCTAGATTTCTTCTTTAATATCACTGATCCTTTCCTCCATTTGGTCAAATCTATTTCCCAAGCTTGCTGTTTCATTTTTCAAGTCTTATAGTGTGTTCTTCATTTCCAGATATTCTATTTGGTTCCTTTTGAGGGTTTCAATCTCCTTGCTCTGCTCATCTAGTTGTTTTTTCAATTCCTGAACTTGTTGATTTGAGTTGTTTTGGATCTCACTGAGTTTTTCAAAAGTACCATCCTGAATCCTCTTTCATTTAAGTCACATATTTCCATGTCTGTAAACTTATTTTCTGGAGATTTTTCTCTTTTTTTCTGAGATGGCTTGTCACCTTTGTTGTTCATGGTGTTTAATATATTATTTATCTGCCTAGACATTAATGGAAGTGTATTCTGCTTTTTTTTCCAGAAAGAAGATTTATTATATAAAGGTCTCTCTTTAGCCTGCTGCAAAGAAGGTGCTTTTCTTTTAGTTTCCAGTAGGTGGTGTCTAAACCTCTTGGATCCCTGCTTTATATAAAGCCTAAATGTCTTTTTTAAATTTTCTTATAGATATTTAATCACACTAGCTACTCAGTTTCAGTCCCTGTCTGTAGCATTTGCTCACATTTCCCTGGGGTTTTGCAGTGATTGGTCTTGGAGGGTATGGGTTGAGTGACCCTCTGAGTTGGGAGTTGGGGGCTGTGACTCAGCCTCGGTTTTGCAACAGGAGCCAATAAAAATCAACTGTTGTTTCTCTGTGGTCCCGTCCTGCTTCTCTGCTTTCTGCCCTGATGACTTCGCCATACTGTTGGCTGCTAGAAGTTCGGGCACTTCTAGGCAAGCTGATCAGGGAAGTCGCCGCACCTTCTCCCCTCCCCTTCCTCCTGCAGGGAGCTCCAGAGGCTGCAAGAGGTAGCTTCAGTCTCAGTAGCTTTTGTTCAGATTCCCCTGTGGTCCCCAGTGCTCAGTCTCGGAGGGTATGGGGGGAGAGTCCCCTTGAGTTGGAGTTTTGGAACTGGGGCCAATAAAAATCAACTGTTCTTTCTCTGCTGTCTCATCCCACTTCTTTCTGCCCTGATGTCTGGGCCCTGTGCCTGGCTGCTCCCACCTCCTGCAAGGAGCTCCAGTGGCTGCGAAAGGCATCTTCTTTATTTCTCCCAGTCCACCGCCTGGCACCTGGAGTTCTGACCTGTGGTAGCTCTTATGTGCAGATCCCACACTCAGATGTGCTGGTGTGCAGTTTGGGTGTTTTTTTGTTGAGCTTTAGATGTTCAGCTTATTGTTGTTTCAAGGGGAGAGATCTGAGGATGTCTCTCACATCGCCATGTTTCTTGAGAATACTTAAGAAAATCTATATTACATTTTAAATGCAACTGAGACTTTTTAAAGCATTCCGATCATCTGTGTTTTCATTAGTGAGTCTAGTTCTGTGATTACTTACATACAGAAACTTGCTACTACTATCTTATTGTTGCTTTGTATTTGTCATGTTTTTTGTTGTTGCTGTTGTTGTTCATTTGTTTATTACTTTTTAAGCATTGGGGTGTGTTAATTTTATTTTTCATCATGCTAATTTACAAGTCGTATTCACTATTTTTGTTCTTCCTATGGTTTCTCTAACATTTTGACTATGCATACAGAAAAAACAAAATTGTTCTGTGTCTTATCTCTCCTTGAACAATACATTAGCTTTAAAATGCTTTTTAAAATATTTATTCTTTAGCCAATTTACAGACTATTTTTTTGGCATTTTAGTTTTCCTTTACCTTAATGGCTTATTAAGGAGATATCCCTTAATTCCAGCAACAATAACATTTTATTCAGTATCTAAAAAATTCTGTGGCAAAATAGCTGGTCCTATGACATACAGTCCAAAAAATAAAGTAGTCTTGAAAACACTTAGAAGCTAATAATTCAAGTCCTTATCGACAAATACATTTTTTAAATAAATAAGTTCAAAATAGTTTTCTTGAAAATAAATAACCTTTATATGCAAAGGAACTATAAAGCAAAAAACATAAAAAATGAATTCATATAACCTTATTGATTCCTCTTTATTTATTTTTCTTTAAAATAATTATATTAGATCTGGCGAGTTATAGATTAATGTCCATAGAAATGGCTATATATGAATTAATATAGACTTACTTCATGTCTGGATGCGAGGGGAGATTATTTTATTTTTTAAATGTGGCTTTTCTATATTTTGGCATTTGATGTATGATTCATATCTCATTTAGGCAAATGTTAAATCTATCATTGAGGATGAATAAATTATGTGACATTAAATAGAAATTGCCTTCAAATTTCTAAACCTATTCCTAAATTCTTTCACCAACAATTCTTTGCTCAAGTAAATTGATATGTAAGAAAAATAAAGATGTTTTCATTTTGCTTAAATTAAGAAATTTTTATTTCAGTCTTCAATATTTTGTCACTACATCGCAACTTAAAATGAGTGTACTAATATTGCAATAAATTACATTTTAGCACAATTAACATTCACTTTCTTAGCTTCGAAATAAATTGTTTTAGCACCACAATTTTACTGAGTGATAATTGAACTTAACATGGATTTTTGTTATATGCCCATTTTTGCTTTTTCAAAAGCAAATCCTGCTTTGGTGAGATTTATTGTTTTATATTTTTTTCATGTTTTTTTCCCCCTTATTTAATTTCCCCCACCCCCTGACTTCCACCCCTGACCCATGGATATTGATGTTTCTCTGAAGGCGGGCGTCTCCTCCCACACCCTCGCAGCATGCACCTGGGGCCTGGTACACCCCAGGCCAGGTGTACCCGGGGCCAGGTGCATGTGGCACACTTGTGGGGCCTGGTGCACCCGGCGTGCAAACCCAGGACCTTCTGCATGCAAAGCAGACATGCTAACCACTACAGTATGGAGCCATCCCTGCTTTAGATTTTGACTGTAGGTGGGAAAACAACCTAGCAATATGACACAGAAAATATTGCTTTTTTATTAAAGTTATCAAAATGACATAGGTTAATAAAATTATATAGTTTTCAAATGTATAATTTGATGATACATCATTTGTATACTGCATTGTGTGTTCACCATTCAGGGCCCACCCTCAAGAGAAACTATCTTACCAGAGCCTAACTTACTTGAGTTTTACCAGAGCCTTAACAACCTGGAAGGAAAGTACCCAACTCCAATGCCTTCTAGCCTTCCTGTTACTCCTGAGGGGGATAAAACAAAACTGAGAAGCCCTTGTGAAAGTCACAGGCCAGAGACAAGACTCTTTAAAAGACTGAGAATTAATCATAGGGATACATAACACTTCCTCATGCCCCTCACACCTTACTATTACATCAATAGTAATCTTGTATAATAACATAAGACTACAACTGAAAAAAAAAAAACATGCATTTTAGATTGTATTTAAGAATTTTTTAGGGAAACCTCAAGACAACAGAGGAGTTAAAGTCAAGGATGCCAGAGGAAATTTTAGTCTCTGATACCTATTGAAACTCTTGATATATATCAAAAGGTCCTGAAGAGATATTTGTACACATACTGATAGCAGAATTATTCATAATAGCCAAAATGTGGAAGCAACCCAAGTGTCCATTGATGGATGAATGGATAAACAGAATGTGATACATACAATAGAATATTATTCAGCCTTAAAAATAAAGGAAATTCTGACATGTGTTACAACATAGACAAACCTTGAGGACATTATGTAAGTGAACCACAAAGTAAGCCAGCCACAAAAAAACAAATACTATATAATTCCACTTATTTTCAATTATATTAAGTATCTAGAGTAATCAGATTTATAGAAACAGAAAATAGGAAGGCAGGTGTCAGAGTCTAAGGACAGGAGAAATGAGGAGTTGTTTAATAGGTATAGAGCTTCAGTTTTGCATAATAGACAGTTCTGGAGACTGATTGCACAACAATGTGAATATAGTTACCACTACTGAATTGTACACTTAAAAATAATTAAAATGGTTAATTTTATGTTACATATATTTTACCACAATTCCAAATAGACTTTGCCTAAGATCACACGGTTGTCTACATAGAAAATCCTAAAGAATTGACCCAAAATAAACTTACTGAACTAACAAATAACTATAACCAATTTAAAGGATACAAGGTTAATATACAAATCAATTGCTTTCCTAAATATAGCAATAATGAACAATTTGAAATAGAAATTAAAAGCACAATACCTTTTATGCTTGAGTCTACAAAACGAAATATCTTTATGTAAGTCTAACAAAATATGTACAAAGATCTATTTGAGGAAAAGTGCAAAGCTCTGATGAAAGAAATCAAAGACGATCTAAATAAATAGGAGATATTCTATGTGCATGGATAAGAATATTCAATATTATCAAGATGTCTGTCCACTCACCTTGATTTAGAAATTCAATACAATCTCATTGGAAATACCAGCCAGTTATTTTGTGTATTTTGACAAACTAGTCCTAAAATTTATATGGAAGGCAGAAGACCCAGAATAACCAACCAATATTGAAGGAAAAGAACAAAGTTGGAGGGCTGACTACTTGACCTCAAGGCTTATTATAATGCTGCCTTAATGAAGATAATGTGGTATTAGTGAAAGAATACACAAATGGATCTGTGTAATGGACTATAGAACCCAGAAATAGAACCAAATAAATATAGTCAACTGATCTTTGACAAAGGAGCCAAGACAATTTAATAGAGAATGTGTAGTCTTTTTAATAAATTGTGATGGAATAACTGGACATCCACATGCAAAGAAAGGAAGGAAGGGAAAAGAAGAGATCTTAAATAAATACATAAATAAATAAATAAATAAATAAATAAATAAATAAATAAAGTAGACACAGACTTTACATCATTCACAAAAATTAACTCCAAATGAATCAAAAATCTAAATGTAAAATTCAAAAGTATAAAACTCCTAGGAAATTAACATAGGAAAACTCTAGGTGATGTAGGGTTAAGCGATGACTTTGATACAGTGCCAAAATCACTGTACATAGAATTTTTTAAATGAAAATTCGAACTTCATTAAAATTAAAAACTGCTCTGCAGAAGACACTGTTAACAGAATAAAAAGACAAGTCACAGAGTAGGAGAAAATCTTTGAAAAACATATATCACATAAAAGGCTGCTATCCAAATAACACAAAGAACTTTTAGTGGCTTCAATATTTTCACAAAGATGCCTTTGATAGTTTTTTCGTAGAATATATAGTTTAATAAATAGTACTTTAGAGCAAGGGTC
>NW_011889106.1:1742337-1744913 GCF_000151845.1 Pteropus vampyrus | reverse complement strand
AAGTTATGGTTCATATATACAATGGACTATTACTCAGCCATTAAAAAAATGAAATACTACCATTTCAACGACATAGATGGACTTAGAGGTTATTGTGCTGAGTGAAATAAGTCAAACAGAGAAAGATAAATACCATATGATTTCACTTATATGCAGAATCTAAAGAACAAAAAGAACAAACTAATCAAAAACAGACTCACACATATAGTGGACAATTCGATGATAGGCGGAGGGGAAAGGAGACTGGGGGGCTGGAAGAATGGGGTGAAAGGTTAAAAAAAGTACAAATTAGTAGTTAATAGATGGTCATGGGGATTGAGAGCATGGCATAGGGAACATAGTTAGTATTAATATATTTGCTAGGTGGAAAACTAGAGGAGAGAGAAGCAATTAGGGGGAATGTTTCATAAACTATGTAAATGTCTAACCAATGTACTGTATACTTGAAACTAATTTTTTTAAAAAAAATCATCCTTAGAGTTTGACATGTCTTTATCTAAGTTTTGACTCTAACACTTACACGACATAAGACCTTCGAAATAATTGAACCCAACTCATAATGCTGAAGATTCAGTTATTATTGGTGAAATGTTTAGTTCCTGTCACATAGAAAAAGATTTAAAATGCTATTTCTTGGAGCATTCTACTTCTAAAATGGTAGTACAAGGAACTCCACAGTCTGCTCCTTAGGGAAACAAGCAAAGCTAATAAAAACTATAAAAACAATCATTTAAAGTCTCTGGAAATTATTTGAATGACATGCAATAAATGAAAATAAATTGTTCAAGAAAATGTGGTAAGACTCACTAGGAATAGTGAAATTTTGTGGCATTTGAGCCACAATCACATCCCTATCCCTAGGTCAGCATGAGCAAGAAGGAAGCTCCACTCTGGGTGGGTGAGAACAAGAAGACAGTTTTCCCTCTCTCCTTACCTATTTATTAGAGTTGCTTGTGTGTATTGGTTGAGTTGAGTCTCCCAAAATTCTTGTCCCTGCTACCTGTAAAAGTTACTTTGTTTGGAAATAGTCTTTATCAATGTAATTAAGATAAGATTATAATGGATTAGTGTGGGCCCTAAATCCATTGCTGGTGTCCTTATAACAGAACAGAGAGAAAGATTTGTTATATGGAGAAGTAAAGGAGACATACAAAGATTGGAGTGATGCTACAAGCCAAGTAATCCCAAAGATTTCTAGCCACAACCAAAAATGAGGAAAAGGCAAGGAAGGATTTCTTTCTAGAAACTTTAGAGGGAGCATGGCCTTGCCAACAGGTTGATTTTATTACTTTTAGCCTCCAGAACTGTGAGAGAATAAATTTCTGAGGTTTAAGCCAGCCAGTCTGTGGTATTTTGTTATGGCAGCCCTAGGAAACTAATACAACATATCTCATGAGGAGGAGCAGGCTGCCAGCATTTCTAAGGCCCTTCAACTGTAAATTGAAGAGACTAAACTCTTGGTGAATGCAGCCAAGAAGTTGAGTGCTCAGTCCCTACACCCAGGCCTTAACCTAAGGATAGAGGCTTTACTAAAGGCACAGTAGACTGAAAATTCTGGGGCCCTGATCACCCTCACCCTATCTCAAGTTAAACTCAATAACAATAATAATAATAATAATAATTCATTAAAGTGGCCAAAGGATATGAATAGACAGTTTTCCGAAGAAGATATACAACTGCCCAATAAGTGCATGAAAAGATACTTAACTTTATTAGCCATGAGTGAGGGAAATGCAAATCCAAACCACAAGGAAATACCATTTCATACCCACTAGGGTAGTTTTAATTTGAAAAGATAGATGATAAAAAGTGTTAGCAAAGATGTAGAAAAATTAGTACCCTCCTACACTGATAGTGTGGATTTAAAACATTGCAGCTACTTTAGAAACAGTCTGGGTGTTCCACAAAATATCAAACAATAAATTACCATATGATCCAGCAATTCGACTCCAGGGTATGTTCCTAAGAGATTTGAAAACAGTTGTTCAAATATTTGTACACGAATGTTCATATCAGCAGTATACACAATAGCAAAAAGGTAGAAACAACTCAAATATCCATCAACTATCAGTAAACAAATTGGTAAACAAATTGTAGTATATCTATATAATGGAATATTATTTGTGCATACAAAGGAATGAATACTCATAACATGGACAAAACATGAACACATTATGTTAATTGAAAGAAGCTAGGCACAATAGATCACATATTGTATGAGTCTACATATACAAAATGACCAGAATAGGCAAATCTATTGAGACAGAAAGTAGATTAGTGGATGCCTAGGGACAGGGGAAATGAGGGGATTATTAGTTGATGGATAAGTGGTATAAGTCTTCTTTTGGGAAAGTTGAAAATACTGTCTGATTGTGGTGATGATGGACACATCTCTGAATATACTAAAAGCCATTGAATTATACACTTTATTTTTTATCTATCAACAATTATTTTATTTTCAATAATATTTTTATTTTTAATTATAATTGGCATATAATATTATATTAGTTTCAGGTGTACAACATAGTGATTAAACATTTATGTAACTTACAAAGCGATCACACCAATAAATCTAG
>NW_011889106.1:1706846-1742287 GCF_000151845.1 Pteropus vampyrus | reverse complement strand
TTTTAATTATAATTGGCATATAATATTATATTAGTTTCAGGTGTACAACATAGTGATTAGACACCTATAAACTCATGAAGTGACCACCCCAATAAATCTAGTACCCATCTGATTCCATACATAGTTATTACAATACTATCGACTATATTTCTTATGCTATACTTTACATCTCCATGACTATATTAAAACTACCAATTTGTACTTCCTAATCCTTTCCCGTTTTTCACTCACCACCTAAACTCCCTCCATCTAGTAACCCTCAAAATAAATGTTCTCTGTATCTCTAGATGTGTTTCTGTTTTATTCATTTATTTTGTTCCTTAGATTCCACATGTAATTAAAATCATATGGCATTTGTCTTTATCTGACTTACTGCATTTGGCACAATACCCTTTAGGTCTATCCATGTTGTTGCAGATAGCATGATTTCATTCATCCATTCATTTGTTTGTTTGTTTAATATTTTTTATTTATTTTATGGCTGAGTAATATTTCACTGTCTACATGTACTACTTATTCTTTATCCATTCCTCCATTGATGGACACCCAAGTTGCCTATATATCTTGGCTGCAATGAACATATCAATTCACATGTTCAATGGAAGTAGTGTTTTGGGTTTCTTCGGATAAATATTCAGAAATGTGATTATTGTGACATTCTTTGTCTCTTGTTATAGTCTTGTTTAAAGTCTAATTTGTCTGATATAAGTATTGCTTATAATTTTTAATTTCCATTTTTATGAAATATCTTTTTCCATCCCTTTACTTTCAGTCTATGTATGTCTTTTGATCTGAAGTAAGGCTCTTGTAGACAGCATATGTAAAGGTCCTGTTTTCTTACTCATTCAGTTACCCTATCTTTTGAGTGGAGAATTTAATTCTTTTTCATTTGAAGTACTCATTGATAGATATGTAGTTATTGTCATTTTATTATTTATATTTTTGACGTATATTTTTTTCTTGTTTAAGAAGTCCCTCCAACATTTCCTGTAATATTGGCTTGGTGGTGATGAATTCCTTTAGCTTTTCCTTGTCTGAGAAGCTCTTTATCTGTCCTTCAATTCTAAATGATACCTTTTCTGGGTAGAGTAATCTCAGTTGTAGTTCCTTGCTTTTCATCATTTTGAATCTTTTGTGCCACTCCCTTCTGGCCCACAAAGTTTCTGTTGAGAAATCAGCTGACAGTCTTATGGGAGCTGGCTTGTAGGTAAATAATTGCTTTTCTCTTGCTTCTTTTAAGATTCTCTCTTTGTCTTTAACCTTTGTCATTTTAATGATGATGCTTCTTGCTGTGGGCCTCTTTGGATTTGTTTTGTTTGGGACTATCTAAGCTTTCTGGGGTTGTATGTCTATTTCCTTCACCAGGTTTGGAAAGTTTTCTGTCATTATTTCTTCAAATAGGTTTTTAATTCCTTGCTCTGTTCTCCTTCTGGTATTCCTTTGATGAAAATGTTGTTACACTTGATGTTGTCCCAGAGGCCCCTTAAACTATCTCATTTTTTGGATTATTTTTTATTGTTGCTATTCTGATTGATTATCCTCCATTACCCCATCCTCTGATTCAATCTCTACTTCATCACTGATTCAGTCTCTACTTCATCCAATTTGATGATTCCTCTAATGTACTCTTTATCTCAGATATCGTATTCTTTACTTCTGAATGGTTTCCTTTTTTTTTTTTTAATCTCCATTTTAATGTTTTCTATCTCCTTAAAGTTTTCACGGAATTCATCTACTATTCCTTTAAATTCATTGGGCATCCTTAAAACCAGTGTTTTGAACTCTACATCTAGTAGATTGCTCGTCTCCATTTTGTTTACTTCTTTTTCTGGAGCTTTGTTCTGTTTTTTCATGTGAAACATGTTTCTTTGTGTCTCCATTTTGACTTCCTCCATATATTTATTTCTATGTGTTAGGTACGGCTTCTAAGTCTCCTGGCTTTAATAGAGTGGCTTTATGTAGAAGGTGTCCTATTCAGCCCAGTGACTTAGTCTTCCCTGGTCACCCGAGCCAGGTGCTCATGATGTGTCCCTTGTGTTGGTTGTGTGTGACTTCCTGTCGTAATTGAGCCTCGGTTGTTTTTTGCACGTCAATGGGAAGGATTGACCCACAGGCTGATTGGTTGTGAGGACTGGCTAGTGAGGAGCCAAACTTATGGAACATAATTCACTTTAGCAGAGCTCTGGTGCCTGCCCAGTCTGCCTTTTGGGTGTATCCTCCTCAAATGCAGCTCTGGGTGGTGCTATGGCTCCAGCTCTGTTCGAAGCAGGCTACTGGGTGTGCCGGCCCAAGGGCCTCTTTGGAGGGTCCCAACTGCAAGCCAAGTTCAGCAGCAGTCTGTGCACTCAGGGCCACCTGATAAGAGTCATCAAGCAATCTGCACATGGCTACCACCTGTGGTGGGCTTATAGGTGCCTCAAGAGGCCAAGCCATGAACTGAGGCTGGCTGCGTCCAGTGCCGAGCTTGAGGATGCTCAGCAAAATATATGGGACATGTAGAGCCCAGATGCTGCTTCTCTGGGTTTTGTGAGCCTTTGAGAGATTTTAGGAAAGTCCACGTGAACCAAGACAGGCCATTTGTATGGAATAAACCACTGGAAGCAGCTTGGGTGGGCCCACAAGTTGGGAGAGGCAGGGTCTCAGGGAATCATCTGTGGCAGCTTCCTGAGTCCGCATGCTTGGAGGGAGAGGGGCTCAACAAGGGAACTATCCAGCACTTCTATTCAGGAAAAAGCCGCCCCTCTACCTTCACCCTGAAGTCGGACAACTCAGTTCCTCTTTATATGTTCCAGGCACCTGTTGTGCTGCTGCTGCAGCCCTGGAGCTCAAAGCAAGTGAGTCTGTCAGTGGTAACTCTATGCACGGACCCTTTAAGAAGAATGCCTGCGACTCCCTCAGCCCTTTGTCTCACTTCAAATTATACACTTTAAATTGGTGAATTTTATGGCATGTGAATTATGTTTCAATGAAGCTATTCAAATGCTATCTATTCTTAGTAATGAGTGTTAGATTTAAGAATGAAAATAAATTTATCTACTAAATTCTAATATTTGGATGATCAAGATCTATCTATCTGTCTATCATCTATCATCAATCTATCTATCTATCTATCTATCTATCTATCTATCTATCTATATTTGAGTAATCAAAATTGATATAGATAGATATCTATCATTATATCTATCTGTCTATATATTTGGTGTTAAAACGTTTCATTTTTCAGTCCACAAATACTGAGCACTTAAAAGATGCAAGATAATGTTTGTGCTGTAGATTATTTTTGTCTACTTTTCTCTATCCCCCAAATTTCTTTTCCTGAGGGTACATTACTTTTACAATAAATAAAATAAAACTTCATAGAAAGTTTTTTTTTGGTAGAAATATGAACTAGTTAGAAGAAAGGAAAATAGGGTACTTAACTAATTTGCTATGCTATGTTAAAGGCTAAAGAAAATGAATTTTGGAATGCAGAGAAGATGTATCATTATTTTTTTTAATTTTGATTTTTGATATATAAAATATTTACATAGCTAATATATACAATTGAATGAATTTGGAGATAAGCATACACCATGAAACCATCACCATGAAACCATCACCACAATCTATGCCATAAATCTATCCATCACCTCCAAAAGTTTCCTCCCACTCTCTTATTTGTTGTTATTATTATTATTACTTTTTTGTGATAAGAACCCTGAACATCAGAATTACTCTTAGAAAAAATTTAGGTATATAATACAATATCATTAAATATAGACACTATGCTGTACGATAAAACTCTAGGAGTTATTTATCTTGTTTAACCGAAACTTTGTACTCTTTGACTAATAATTCCCATTTTCCCTCTTATTTTATATTTCAACATATTTATTTTATTTATTTTTAAATGAGCAATATTTAGTATACAGTGAAATTTACATATATGCACTATTTGAGTTTAATGAGTTTTTCCACCATCAAAAACAAGGTATAGAATGTTTCTGTCACTCAAAATGTTCCCTTGTGTCTCTGTCCTGTCCATCTCCACCATCTCTCCAAGGGGTGAAAGGATTGACAAATTTAGTAGCACTTGCTGATTACTATCACTATAGATTCATTTTACCCATTCTTGACCTTCAAATAAATTGAATTATATAGTATGTATGTTTTTGCGTCAGGCTGCTTTAGCTCAGTATCGCTTCAGAT
The DNA here is from genome assembly GCF_000151845.1 of Pteropus vampyrus. Classification (NCBI taxonomy): domain Eukaryota; kingdom Metazoa; phylum Chordata; class Mammalia; order Chiroptera; family Pteropodidae; genus Pteropus; species Pteropus vampyrus. Next base: position 1,738,099 of record NW_011889106.1, on the reverse strand, counting down.
ACATCTATATTGTTGAGTTTTTATCAGTAGTTTCTTTTTGATATCAAAATTTGTGTATTCGTTCTCCCGTTGATGGATATTGTTTTTTTTTTTTTCTTTTCTAGGTTTTGGCTATTATGAAAAAGGCTGATATAATTGTACAAATCTTTTTGTGAAATGATATTTTCATTGTTCTTGTATATAAACAAAACAAGGAGTGAAATCATTGGATTTCAGGGCACACATATATTTCACTTCCTAAGAAACTGCCAAACAGTTTTCCAAAGCTGTTTTATTTTATGTTTCAATATATGAAAGTTCTTGTTTTTCTGTATCTTTAATTTAATATTGTATTTTTTTCCTTTAATTTTAGTCATTCCGGAACATATTTTATGGTATCTCATTATGATATTTATTTCCACTTTTCCTAGTGAATGATGGTATTCAACATCTTTTCATGTGTTTATTGGCTATTTGTACATTTTATTTTGTGAACTGTCCAAGTCTTTTGCCTATTTTACATTGAGTTGTATGTCTTTTTATTATTTGTTTGTATGAGATTTTATATATTCTAGATAAGACTGATATTTGAATGCGGGATGCCAGGTATAATCTTGCATTAGACTCTTGCTATGATGTAGTAAATTATTCAGGCCAAATACATGCGAATATAGCAATGATTGACTGTTTAAAAAACGAACTGGTGAGCTAATGTCTCATAAAAACACCAGTTGAAGTTTTCATTCTTCCAAATGTAGATTCAGTTACAAGTTTTCCCCTACTCTGGATTAATCTTAAGCTTGTAGGAATGATATTTCTATCCAAGAGAGCAATGAAGCAATTTTCTCTAAAACTGATTAGTAGCCTCGGTCCCCTCATTACTACAACATCCTTTTACTGCTTTTGGCTTCAAAATAATCTTAGCTATTAACCAAGAGGTAATCTCATCCCAAATTTAGGAGGAGAACTTACTATTATTGATGATTTTGTAACTTATTTCCTCTTAAAATGTTTTATAAGCCATTTTATAATGACAGTATGCAATAGGAAGTAACATGACCATTTTATACACTCACATAAAATTGCTAGAAAATCGGTTTTAAGAGGAAAATTGTTATAGCTTGAGATAACCCTGGAAAATAAACCGTTAGGGAAAACTAAATTCCACCAGATACAAATAATTTGGGTAAACAATATACCTATCAGGCGGCCCCATCTTCTCAGAGTGGGACATGAACATTCAATTGCTCGATGTACTTTTTTAATACCTGGTAAGCACATTTTAAAACCATGTTATTTATTCTAGATAATAGCAATTTAAATTGCTATAGCCTTCTCCTTCATCTTTCTCAAGTGCAGTACCATGTTAAAGGTGAAAAAGAATATTCTTTTTGAAGGAAAAAAAGACACTGGCAAAAAAAAAAATAGCTTAGAAGAGGATGGAAAAAAAAAAGAGATAGGAAAAGACATTATTACAAAATTGATTATAAACCCCAGAACAATCTGTGTTGGTAGAACAAAAATATTCATAAAGATAAAGGACTTATAATTAAATACAGGAAGATCTGTATACTTGTATGTTTTCCTCTGCTAAATAACAATTGAACAGACAAATAAGCAAGGGGTTTTGTTTCCATTTCTGCCTTTTGCATATGGAGATTAAGATAGACTGTCTCCCTTTCTGAGGGCTCTCTTTGCATTCCACCTTCCTCCCAGTTCTCCTCATAGTTACTTGAAGATCTTCTGTCTACCTGGGTGGAGATGAAAATAACTGAGTAGCAGCCAGGTAGTTCATGGGGTCTGAATCACTGGTTTCACTAACAGCATACAATATGCCGAGTTATGAATTAACTCTTCCAGGAAATGATTTGTATAGTTGCTGGAGACTATGCAAATGATGACTAGAAGCCCAATGCTTTTTATCAGCCTTAGGGAAGGTAGACACCATGAGTTACTGAATCCAGTCTTTTTGGTACAACATCTAGCTCAGGATTCCAAGAGAAAATGTTCCCTCTGTGTTCTGTAGCAAATGGTAAATGCTAAGTCTCACCATATATGCTGGAATAAGACCATTTAACAGAACCTAAGTCTAATGGATCATTGTTGCTAAATTCTTATAAATAAACATCCATTCTCTGACTCTAAAATCTTATCTTAATGCAATAACCTCTTATTCAATATTGGATCTTCATGTCATATCAATGCAAAGTAATCTGAAACAGAGTTCCTCAGAGAAGAGTAAAATTTTTCATTTGCAAAAATTTACTTTTTATTTTGGAAACATTAGGACTTTGAGAATATTTAATATTTTTATATGCAATAAAATTGGTGCTCAAGATAGTAAAAAAGTAAATATTCTGGTCACTCACATACTTACCTTCTCTTATATACGTTAAACCTTCCAGAATAGTCCTAAGAACCTATATCTAAATAATAAGGATACTGTGCTTTCAAGACTTCCTCATGCTTTTTTCTATTTATAATAATAAAAATATATTATTTTGAATGTCTTTCATTTGTATCATAAAATATTTATTTAAAAGCTTTTGATCATCATATGTTTCCATGCTAATTGTATAGATTGATTTATAGTTACACATTTCATATCTGAATGAATAGAAGCTAGGCATGACGTGGATATATAAAATCTAGAGATCATGCACTGTTTATCTACCATGGGAGGACTATTGGGCTCCATCTCGTGGCTAAAGAGATTTGTTTGTTTGTTTGTTTGTTTTGTTTTTTCACCCTGTTGAAGGAGCTACAAGTATGTTTAAGTATAATATTATTGAGACTATCTAACAATCCAGAAAAGTAGTGATCCAAATGGTCAGAATTGAGTAGAAGATTACATATAAACGTAATTATAGCCTGCTGTATTAAAGAAATATAACCTATTATAAAATAGAGCATTTAGGGGTTTACATAGCTTCAGTTGTTATCTTTTCTCCTGAATCTTATAATTTATGAAAGCAGAAATCATAAACCATCTGCACTGTCATTTCCTATTTCAGATCATTGTCTAAGATTTTACATTTTCTTAAAGCTAGGAATTAGGAAATTTGAGGAAAATTAATTTAAAAAATAAGTATTTGAAACTGCCCAGGGAAGATAAATATAATTTTAAAGCTAAGCAAATACTATAGTATTAAAGATTCAACAGGTACTAGTTATAACTTGTTTTATATTACTTATATTCTTCATTTCTGTTGGTAGCATAAAACTGATTTTTTTTTTTAAAAAAGTGAATGTTTTTATTTCACACCTTCTGACCATTCAGTGTTTGTTCTAGATGGTGCTATTTCTCCAAACAGTAGAAGCCTGGGCTGCAGGTGGGCACATGCCCTCCTAGAGGCACATGGAAAAACAAACAAACAAACAAACAAAAAAACCTCTTGGATGTCCTGGTGAAGATCTTTGTGTTATCATTCAATAAATATGCCCTTGGGTGGTGCCTTGATGATGTTGTTACATGTTCCATTAAGAACAGACGCTTACAGGAGGCACCTAAAGCCGGGCAGCTGTTGCCATTCTTCCCAACAGAGCCAAGCCCTTGAAAATGTCTATATTAGGGTCATAAAACTGATTTTAACCACTGTGCTTAATCCCTTACAAAGAAAAGTTCTAGATAAGAAGATGGGCTGAATGTTTTCATGCAACTTGAATAATTTTACTTTTTGGAATGTTAAAATCAGACAGCGGACCAAGTTTTATTCATAAAAATGAATTGTTTATGGCATTATGAAGACACTAGAAGCAAAGTACTCATTAAGTTCTAAGGCCAATATAACTTATGTACGAAGGATCATGAGATTCAATCAAGAAATGGTTTTGATATGTCATAAACATTTCCAGCTTAAACTTTAATGCAGAAATTTCCGTGGGAGAAAGTACACTAAAATATTAGGACAAGACATATTTGACCAGGCAACAAATAGGGCAATAAAACTCAAGAGGAAGAAGATCAGGAAAAGGAGGAGGGATTTAGCAACTAATGAGTAGCCATAATTCTCACATATAAAATGTCATTAAAGTTTTGATGTCTACAGATAATTCCATCAGAATGAAGTAATGCAATTACTTCATGACCTCTCAGTGTGAGGAAGTGTTTATTCAGGGTCTTGGTTCAATGTAGAAGGCAGAACAATTTCAAATGTTTTTACCCCTTTCTTTCTGCCTCTCTCTCTCTGGTGATCGCGCTCTCTCTCTCTCTCTCTCTCTCTCTCTCTCTCTCTCTCCTCTCTCTCTGCAACAAACTGACAATATGACTGAGTGAGTCAATTTAAGGTTTTTCTACTTATTAGGAAAATTAAGTGCTAAACAAAAGACTGTTCGCCAAATAGCTAATCTCTTTTGGTTGTGTTTACATTGGTTATTTGATGATATACAACCTGTGAAAATTGCTTATTATGTTATAGCACCTCTTTGTTTCTTTCCCATCTTGCTTATTTTCTTCTCTCACTATGCATTTGAACCCTGGAATGCCATTGATCTTCAGAGTTTGGCTGCCTTATTTTAATTTAGCCTCAGAGTTATAGTTTCCCCCCACCCCCAATTCTCCTCACTATAGTTGAGAACCTCAAACTATGACTCTCTGTTATTTTTCTAGGGCCAGAGAGATAATACAATTGATTAAAACAAACATTAGAAACCCTAAGGTGTGTGATATATATTTCTTTTCCTTTTCTAATTTCTTTAGATAATGTCTCCGTTGGTTAGTGTTAATTAATTGGCAAATTTAGTAGCACCAGTTGTGTACAGTAATATTATAGGTCCCTTTCTGTCACACTAAGATAAGTAGAAAGCATGTGGAGATCAGTCATTGTTATCCATATGTACAATTAGTCCAGGGCCTGAAATATTCCAAATAAGCAAGCAATCAATGTCTCAAATAAAAATACAAGCAGGATTTCATTCAGTCTAATTACACTTTGTCTAACTAGTAAAAATTTGTTAACTAATGGTTTTAGCTCGAGGTATAGCTAATATGACTCACTGAGATCCAATTTTAAAAAAAGATAGCTGGAGAGTATCTCACAAAAGTAAAAAAAAAAAAAAAAATCAGATATTACCACTTGACCAGAGGAAGAAGTCAAATGATCTTCTCTGCTGGGAAGTATAAAAATTCAGGGCCAGTTATATTAACACTTATTTTGTAATCTTTAACTATTTGTATGTCATTGGTATATCATTACATAGAACTTATAAACTGTTAATTTTCTGTTTCTGAATATATTCTTCACTTCATTTACCACTTTCATATGTATTCATGTGTATCTAAACATTTTAAATACCTATCACATTATCAAAATTATAACCATCCTCTAAAAAACAATTTTGAATGCTACTATTTCTATTGTTTTTTGTTTGTTTGTTTATTTGTTTGTTTGTTTGTTTGTTTTTGATTCCCTGTAGCCAGTAAAGATGACCATAAATATGTTGGCACTTTTCCAGTTGAGTGGTGTGTTCTGTGTGCCCTCTTTAATTTCTCTGGGCTCTATGACCACTTTGACTAATATAATATGATAAAAGTAACATAGTGTCAGTTTCCAGGGCTAGGCCTTAAGAGATAAGTAATTCTCACTCTGAGATTTGGATTGTTATCTCTGAGGTAAACCCACTGCTATGAAAGATATCTGACTACCCTAAGACTAACAAGCTATAAGGGACCCCAAATTACCCATGCAGATGGGCTGTGGGGAGAGAGAGAGGCATGGCCAGTCCTTATTATTTCAGCCATCCAATTCCAGGTACCAGACATGCATGAATAAGCCAGATAGCACATTTTAGTCACAGCTCACAAGGCAGAGAGAGCATAAAAACCCAGTCAATAACTAGAGTCCAGGTCCACACCTGTTGAGTAACCCAGTCACATATAGCCATTTGAGGAACTTCCAAATATTTAAGCTACTCTAGCTGAGGCCTCAGTCATTGTGGAACACAGATAAGCCATCCCCACTATATCTTATCTAAATACTGATTCACCAGTAATCATAAGAACAATTGAATATTTATTGGTTTATGCCACTAAGCTTTGGGGTGTATTATTACACAACACTTCTTAATTGGGACATCCCACTAATTGAATGGGATCAACCTTGTTTTTGAGAATTAATAGAAAGCACTATATGTTTAATTATGGTATTTGTCATATTCTGCCTGTATTACATTCATAAATTTGTTTTAAGCCCTCTATTTTTGTTTAAACTCTTTAATGGTAAACAGTTGTATTTGTCCAAACACTTAGCTTAATTTCTGCTACACAAAGAAAGTGTTCAGGAAATATCTACTGAAATAAATTTCCTACCTCTTAGTTCTCAATATACTTTGCCACAGATTCAACAATTTCAATATATATAGAAAAAACTAAATACACTATTATATGACCTATATTTTCAACCAAATAATTTACAAGTTAACTAGAAGCTGCAAGGGTTAATCATAATAACAGTCTTCCCAAGCTATACCATAGAGAAAGGGGAAGACTTAAATCTTGGCAGAGGGATTCAACTTTAATTTGAAGCTCTATTTCCATTAAATATCACTGAATACGCAAAACTAAAATGGGAAGATTTGACCTGAGTTTCAAGGCATGTGAGAGAAAAATCTAAAAAGTTCTCAGCCTAAATAAACAATATACAAAGACTGGTTCACCAGGTTGGTGTATGATGTGTTAACATGCAGTGAATCAAAGTGTTGAAATGACAGGCAAAATTGCTTGCTTCAGAGAACACCATAATATTTTGTTGAAATTGATGACATTCAAAATAGCAAATTCAAAAGCAATTCAATATGCCTCTAAGTAATTATAAAAATACATTTTTATGACAATGTTGCATAGGCAGAAAGTCTATTTATTGGATGATCAAAACCCCAGTAGCCAATTTACCTACCTCAAAATATAACATCATATCAATATAAAAATTCATTTTGAATACATGAAGTAATAATTACTGGCATTGAAGAATTTTTATATTATATATTTATTTAGTTTTGTAGCTTTTTAAGATGCATATTTAAATATCATAAGATGGTTCCAAAACATTTCTGTCTTCCTTGTCAAAACAAGCTATGTCTGCTTCTAAGCTGCTCTTTTTTTTTCTTATAAGCAATTGTAAGAAAATAGCATTTTAAGCGATTACTGTATATCAGGCCCATAAACTAGACTCTGAAAACAGAAAGATTAATAATATTACAGGAGAAACATCTGCCCCCACTCTGGAGTTTCCATAAGGAGGAAATTTTATTTAAGCACATTCTAAGGCTCTCCATCTTTAATCACTGTCTCTTGGAAATAGGCATGGCTTGTTTGAATGCTAAATTTGGAAATAATAACTAGAAATGCAAAAGCTGTACAGTTGATTTGTCCCCCAGAGTTGCTAGTTCTACTTTCCCTTGCCTCAGTTCTTACATGAGTAATACATCCATGTAGAATGGGCACCTCTGGCCCTGGAGTGACTGTGATGGGATAGATAAATCTGCCTAACTTTATGATTCACTTAGCATGTCCTTCTGTCTCTTGCAGTAGGTTACATTTTCCAGCTTCTCCTCTCTCAGTAATAAAAGCGGTAGTATGGCCACCAATTGTACCATTTATTTCGGTTCTCAATGTTTTCCAAACCTGGGTGGAGACTATGAGTGCTTTTTATTGGGGGCTCTTTCGAGGATCCCAACCAATAAGTAATGGTTCTTGCCTTTACAATCTAATTGAGTAGACATGCATAAACAACAACAACAACAAAAATATGTGTGTGTGTTTGTGTATATATATATATATATATATATATATATATATATATACACATACATATGTGTGTGTGTGTGTATATATATATATAAAACAAGTGAAAAGTACATTGATATATAGTATTAAAATTCTATCTATTTATCTATCTATCTATATAATTAAAGTGTGTTATGTGTGTGGAGGAGTGGGATATAGCATGCATAACATTCTAAAAGAGAATCATCAAGGTTTACGTGGGGACTACAATTACAACAGTATGATACTGCTGGAAATTAAAAGTGTGAGTTAGGGAATGGTGTAAGATAAGACTAGAGATCTAGTCAAGGCCTTGTATACTATCTCGGAAAGTTAGCACTTTATTTTGACAAGGATGATAAAATACTGAATATTTTAAACATGGATTTGACCTGATAAGAATTACTCATCACATCTCTTTTTAATATATATAATACTTTGGACATAGAGAAATATAGAGACAGGAAGACCATTTAGGAGACTATTGCTAGTAGTATAGGCAAAAGAATAAATGTTTAGATTAATAAATAATAGTAATGGAATACAAAAGTAGGAAGTATTTTGGAAAATGCATGGGAAATAAAATCAACATGATTTGATAATTGAACTGTGGTGATGTTAGGAAACGGGGAATCTAGGATTACTCTCTGTTCTCTAGGTTATGTAAATACATAGTTGATAGTGTTATCAACTAAGGAAAATTTTAAAAAAGAAAATATTTGAGGCAATGATAATGAGCTTTAATTTTGGAAATGTTAGCATTTGATATGTCTATGGAAAATCTAGGCTTGAAATGTCTCCAGATCCTGACATAAATGATTTCAAAGGTTTGAGGGGAAGTTAAAACTAGAAACGTGTATTTGAGAGTTATCAACATAAAGACAGGGAACAGATAAGGTCAAACATAAGTGTGTAGTAGTATGAGATATGAACAAATCAAGGATGAGACTCTCACAATACCTTCATTTAATTGGTGGATGGGTAAAGATGAACCCATGAAGGAGACAGAAAAGTAAAAAGTAGTCAGAAAAATACAAGGCACAGAAGCCAAGGAAGTAGAGAGTTTCAAAAGTATAGGACCAATAAACAGTAATGAATGTTAAGAGAAATCTAATAAGGTAAAGATTGAAAAACTATCCATTGAGTTTTGTAATTTCGACACCATTGGAAACCTTAATAAAAGTAGTTTTAACTGTATTTTTTGACAGAAGCCACATTAAAGAGAAATAAGGAGAGAAGGAGAGGTGAAGAAGAGTGAATATAAATAAGTATTGAGAAGTTTGCATGAGAATAGGAGAAGGGTGATTTGAAGATATCTAGAGGGAGCAAGTATGAAAAGTATTATTATTATTTTTTTTTATTTTAAGATACTCTATCACTTTATAAAATGATAGATAGGAAGTCCAGAAGACAGAGAGAGATTACCGATACAGGAAAGAGAAATCAACTGAATGGATTAAAGTCCTAGAGGATATGATTTCAGGGATGAGATCAAAGGCACAAAATGGAGTGTCCTTGAAGAGAAGAAAGAATATCTTTGATACTGAGTTGGAATGTTGAAGTGCATCATGATAGACAGTTGCAAATTTCTCCATATTTTTAAAGCTAGTTTGGTCATATGATGAAAGTGATGATCGAGGATACATTAGAGGGCTTGAGGAGAGGGTTGAAAGTTTACAAAAGTATTTACAAGAAATAAGTAATTTGCTAACTGTAGTGAACATTTGTTTTTGCTGACTATAATTTCCTTCTGGCTATTAACCCCTCCCCTATCTCACCTCAGACCTTGTGCTTGGCCACATTTGTGATATAGGTTTGGTTTAAGGATATTCATTGATTAGTTTAGAAGCTGTCATAGATTTTAATGTAAGTCAATCAGAACATATCTTCAGACTTTGACTAGGGTATCAAGAGAGAGGGAGAGAAAGGTGTGTTTGTCCTCAGGGACACATCAAAGAGTTGCACAAGCTGTGCATCTCCCATCTTCAGGGGCTCTGTTCATATTGACTATAACATGAACGCTGCCACTTGGTATTTTTTAACATGTCTTTGCTTTATCTCTTTCTTAGATGTGATTTTGTGCTGGCTGGAAAATTACTGCTTGGCTATCACTCATGGGAACATAGGTTATCACCCATGGGGACATAACATTCTAACAATAAGCTTTCTGCTTCTGTATCCTCGCTTGCACAACCTAGCTGTGGGTTGACAGTTAGTAAATAGAAGAAAAATAGACTTTTGTGTTCAGACAGAATGAGGAATGGGGTTTAGGGCTTAAAAGCCCTGTACCTCTACATTTCGGGGCTGCTTAATTTGAGGTCTGCGTACCCCTGGCAGACCCAGCTGGCTGAATAAAGAGTGTGTTTCCTATAACTCACTGGTTTCTGGTGGTCCGTGTGTCTATCGGGGGCTGGCGGCTACAACAGTTTTGTAAGGCCTTAAGTCTGTATCTACCAGCAGGCATTGTGCCATTACCAGGATAGCCTGTTTGAGAATGGAACAATGCAGAGGATGCTGAGTTTAAGGAAAGACACAAACAAGGCCCCAATGATGTCATTCAAGCCTCTGCTTTAAATCACCCTGAAACTCAAATCTGTCCTAAGATTCCTTTTTTATGCATTGGACATAAGCATAAAAATTTATTCTTTTATTTTTATATGCCAGTTGAATTCAATTTTCTGACACTTGCACAACCATAATTTTTATTTAAAAAAAAAACAACAATGCCGTCTATTGTCAGTTGCTACTAATTAATAGAAAGCAATCTTCATATGCTAATTTGCTTCTAATGCCCCCAGCATAGTTCCATTCTCAAAGGGAGAAGGGTAATAAATGCCTTAGTATATAAATGCCTTTGATATTCATGACTAGCAGCTTTAACACTTCTGCATTATTTTATGGAGGTGTACCATTTTCTTCCACAGAGACAGCAGAAATAGTATAATGTTAAATTATGATAGCAAGTTTTGTGATTTTTCTTTTGTTTGAATTTTCTTTTCTTCCTCACTTGACACTTGAAGTTAGTTAAATGAGAATGTGCTGTTCCTTCTATGCAAAGATGATGCTACCAATCCTGGCAGGGTAAGTGCTTGCATCTGTTTTCATCAAGGTTCCCTCTGGGATACCAGTATAAGGAGGCATGTTATAAAGTGGAATTGTCCTTACTCCTGTCCCTCAAGCATATCAAGTTCATTCTTGCATCAGAGCATTACACTTCTCGTTCCCTATGCATGTAGTGTCTAGATTTCAATACCTCAAATGCATGTCTTTTTTTCCTAGTTTAGTTCACAGCTCAAATATTGCCTCCTCAGAGAAACTATCCCTGACCATTCTAGCTAAAACAGCATCCTTATGTTCAGCCTTTCTCTGTCCTCTTATAGTCTTTATTTTCCTTGATAGATATGTATATATCTTCCTTACCAGAAGATAAGCCTCAAAGAGGAGAAGGACTTTGCCTTGATTTCCGCTAGATTTACCAGCATCACTAAAAGTGTGCTGATACATAGAAATCACTCAATAAAGACTGGTTAAATGCATAACTGAGCAATATACATGGAGGTGAGACACACACCCACACAAACACACATATGCAACACCAACAATGAAAGTCATGATTTGTCAAGTATTATATGGTCAGAATATACCTATTTATCTGAACAGCCATTTCATAAATGCTGTAACATTCTGAGGAGACAAAGGAACAATTTTGCTTCTTATTGAAACTATCATTTCCTCTGAGGAAAAAAAAATGTTCTAAAGTTACACTAATAGTTAAATGAGGATATATGCTTAAAAGTCTTTTGTAAACTTTATTATTCAAACATTGGTTATTACTTTTATGTTAGATTACAGGTAGAATAATTGTCATAATGTGTACATAGTAAAAACTAAATGTTAGCTATTTTATCTCTTAGATTTCTCTCATTTTGCATTTCTTCATTATGGCACTTATTGTATCATAGTGTAAATATTAGTTGGACACCACTTAAAAATATAGATATTGTCTTTGATATTCTTGACTAGCAGCTTTAATACTTCTGCATTATTTTATGGAGGTGTTTTTTGGGGGCTGCAAAGACCCAATAATCATAAAAGAAAGTCTTATTTAACAAAACATTGTCCAACTATTCTCGTAACTCTCAATATACACTTGAGTCCAACTAAGAGCTATGTCATTTGCCTAAGGGAAGATAGCTACTGAATTGCCCAAACTGCTGTTGACTTAATAAGAGCCATACATTTATAAGAATCATTATGTTTGAAATGGAGAGACTATAGAATATCTTCCGCCTTCATAAATTGGAGCAGGTACCACAGGCATCAATATGTTTAAGTTAAAAAACTCTACACAGTTTGAATGTTATGTTATATATTTTCTATGTGTACTCTTAGTGATAATAGTTATCATTTGTACTCAGATCAAAAACAAATATACATGTATATCACTAAGATTTCTCCATTTTTTTCAAATAGAATCTAATTAGTAAGATCCAACACTGCCTCTCCAAACCTACTAAAATAAAATCCTTACAGACTGAGAAAAATGTGAAAACTCCTCACAACACCTAAAGCTAATACTGAGTCTCTATAATGCAATATTTTGGGAAGATTTTCTAGTACCATCAAATTTTTTAGGTGAATGAAGAATAACCATCAGTGAATGGCACATATTTTGTTGCTTGAACTTGTGTAGAGCTTGAAAAACTGAGAGTAATATTTTTTCCTCCTTGTACCCTGTGCCTTAGATCAGAAAAGCAGAATTTGTCCCATCAAGAAAATTGCAATACCCATCTTTTAAGTCAAAATAAACAATTTTTGAGTTGTCTAGAAAATGGTTCTACTTCCTTCTCATCCCACAAAAAAACTTCTCCATTGGGGTAAATAATGGGAGGGACTGAGCTAGCAGATTGCTTTCTCAGAGTTTTACTTCAAAGAAGTTAAATGCTAACACTGGATAAGAGACCGATAAAACTCTGGTAGTAGTGCATGTTTGAGATTGAAGTCTTTTATACATTACGCTGAGTCGTGTCAGAGAAATGGACAGTGCATGGAGAAGAATGTTAGGGTTGAATTCAGCAAAAATGTACTAGATTGCTGGGAAGCACTGGTAAGTGGCTTAGGACTTCCTAGAATACCCAATAAAATACACTGAACACATGAAAATTCAGTAAAATGATTGAATATAATATATGCATGTTTTTTCTATATATCATCAGTCATCATTTGGAGAGCATAATTAATTGATTCAACAAATATTTATTGAATATTATCTACAGGACACTGCAAAGATTCTAAAAATATATATTTTGTACAGAACAAAAATATGAGTAGCCTAAAACGAACTAAATAAGAGATGTAAAAAGCCTCTAAGAAGGAAACTGAAAAAAAAAAAAAAACTCAGCTAAATGAAAAATATAGACTTAAGTATATGGTGATATGTTTTCTTTTATAGGAAGAGTAATATTGGAATATGTGGTAGGCAGAATAATGCTTCCTCTGTTGCCAGTTATGTCTATATCTTCATCACTGGAACCTGTGAGTATATGGTTTTAGGTACTTTTGCCGTAATACTTTTGCCATAGACATCTGTGCCACAAGCATTTTCGCCACAAAACTAAATGCTCATTAGTCACTTAGTAGCCATCAGGATTATCAGATTAACTGTTGTGGTATTGCAATACCAGTGTTCAAGTAACCCTTATTTTACTTAATAATGACTCCAAAGCATAAGAGGAGTGATGCTGGCAATTCGAATATGCCAAAGAGAAGCCATAAAGTGCTTACTTTAAGTAAAAGATAGATGAGTACAGTACAATAAGATATTGAGAGAGAGAGAGGCCACATTCACATAACTTTTGTTACAGTATAGTTAACCTCTTAAACTACATGGAGGTTGAAAATACCCACATAGTTGAAAATCCATGTGAAACTTTTGAATCCTCCAAAGCTTAACTACAGTCATCCCTCAGTATTCATGAAGTATTGTTTCTGGGACCCCTATGAGTACCAAAATCAAAGGGTGCTCAAGTCCCTTATATAAAGTGATGTAGGACAATGCCTACAGTCAGCACTCCACATCCATGGATTCCCAACCACGAATTGAAATCATAGTTTTCCATCCATGGTTGGTTGAAAATATGGATACAAAACCCAAGGATATGGAGTGCCATCTGTATATTTATTGAAAAAATGAGTGCTTAAGTGGACCTGTGCAGCTCGAACCCATGTTGTTCAAGGGTAGCTGTATATTGTTACACTTATTCTATTTTATTGTTACTTTGTTGTTAATCTCATTTGTATTTGTATTTATAAATTAAACTTTAGCATAGATATGTATGTATAGGAAGAAATGTAGTATACATAGGGTTTGGTACTATTGGTTATTTTAAGCATTCGCTGGTGGTCTTGGAATGTATCCCCCATGAATAATGAAAAACTACTGTATTTCATAACCCTTTATGTCAGTTGATTCATCAGTGGAGAAATAAAACCAAAGACACTAGAAACAAACAAAAATCTGTCAACTATTTTTTACCATCTTTTGTGGCAATTGATTTGTCAATAGAGAAATGAAACCGAACAGACAAAAAAAAAAAAAACAAAAAAAACCTGTCAACTATTTTTTTTTATGTCAAAATTGTCTTATGCCCAACTAGTTATGTTGTGAAAATGTTTGTGGCAAAAATACTTGTGGCAAAGATGTCTATGGAAAGATGCTACAGCTAAAATACTGTACATGCATATACTGTACGACTTTGCATAGCAAAAGAAAATAAAGGCTGCAGTTGGAATTAGGATTACTAATCATCAAATTTTATTTTCTTATTTTTTATTTTTTGCTTTTTAAAACTTTAATTAAAAAAAATACAAAAATAGTCCACCTATTTCTTCCACCTCCTGTCCTCATCTCTGGCAGCCACCAATCTGTGCTCTGTATCTATCAACTGAGTATATATATATACATCTAATCATCAAACTTTAAAAGATGGAGATTATCCTGAATTATCTGGATAGGCCTAATGTAATCACATGAGCTCTTCAAATTGAAAGAGAAAAGTGTGGATTATATAAATGTTACCTGAGAAGAACTCACCCAGCTGTTGAAGGCTTTGAAGATGGAGAAAGGGGGCCACAAGCCAAAGAATGTGACAGCCTCTAGAAGCTGGGAATGACCCTCAGCATACAGCCAGTAAGAAAATGGAAACTACAACCCCCAAATTGCAAGGAACTTAATTTTGCCAACAACCCAAATGAGCAAGGAAATGAGTCCTTCCTAGAGTATCCAGAAAGGAATGCAACCCTTCCAAAATCTTAAATTTAATCCAGTGAGATCCACCTTAGACTTCTGACCTATGGAACTAAGATAATAAATTTATGTTGCCTTATGATGCTAAATTATGATAATTAACAACAATAATAGAAAAATAATACTAAAATGTGAGTATTTCCAAATTAATTTACAGTATTGAAACTATTATTCTAATCAAATTCACAAGGGGATTTTTTCAATTTAATAATATATTACCCTAAAATTAATCTAAAAGGATAGAAAGAATAGTAATTTTTTTGAAAAAGAAAGGAAATAAAGACAGTTTGCATTAAAACCCCTTAAAATGTATTAATATGCTATAATTAAGGCATATTGGAAGTACTATTGGGATTGGACAAATTAACAAAAAATAATTGAGCATGCATGATTTTATCTTCATATACTAATAATCTTTTTTATAAGGAATTATTTTATTATTGCTGTTGTTGCCATTTTTCTTCCTAAATTAGACAAATTATTTCTTTTCCTACCCTCTCCTACCTTTCACTTCTCCCCAACCTCACTGTCCCCCAGGAAATATTAGCCAATTCTAAATCCTTAAAATATTCTGACTGTTCCTCTACATACTTTTATCTGAGAAAACACAAAGGCTTCTTATGTAAACTTGTTTTAGCAGATCACTAGGACACTGGCCTGAACTTTACACACAGAAGTTTGCCTTGTAAAATTGCACCCCATTTTTCAGCTCTCCCTCAGATTCACGCTCCCCTTGTTGAGGATGCTGCCAGATCTGTCTTTCGCAGAAGTAAAATCTATGCATTTAGGTCCGGGCCTCCAGATTTTAGGACCCTTAGCCTCAGCTCTCAAGCTTCCCTTGGCCCTACAAGTCATCTTTGCTTTATGGCATTTTCAAAAGTGGGCAGGGACAGGGTAAAAGGAACCAGATTCTTTTTAAAGTTTGCATCCTCAGTCCTTCCAATCAGGAGTCTGGCTTTGTTCATGTGCTTTTTCTATTTGGATAAAATTGGTTTGACATCTTCAGGGTTTTTTTATTATTATTATTATTTAATTTATATATACATATATATATATTTTCAATTATAGCTGACATACAATATTATATTAGTTCAGGTGTACAACAAAGGACTAGACATTTATATAACTTTTGAAGTGATCACCCCAATAAGTCCAGTACCCATTTGACACCATACAATACTACTAACTATATTCCCAATGTTATACTCTATATCCTGATGACTATTTTGTAACTACCAATTTGTATCTCTTAATTCTCATCTCCCTGCACCCATAACACCATCCGCCAATGTGACAAGTATCGAAATGCTCTCTGTATCTCTGAGTTTGTTTCTGTTGTTTATTTATCCTGTACTCTAAATTCCACAAATGACATTTGTCTTTGTCTGACTTATCCACTTAGCACAATACTCTCTTTGTCCATACAGGTTAATGCAGATGGTGAGATTTCATTCTTTTTTTTTTTTTTTTGATGAGTAATATTCCATTGTGTGTGTGTATGTGTACCACCTCTTCTTTATTCATTTATCCATCGATGAAGACACAGTTTGCCTCCATAACTTAGCTATTATAAACAATGTTGCAATGAACATATGGATTACCATGTCCCTTCAAAGGAGTGTTTTGGGTTTCTTTGCACAAATACACAGAAGTGGGATAACTGGATCCTGCTTAGTCTGTTGTTATAGCCTTTTTTTTAGTTTATTTTGGTGTAAGTATTGCTATCCCAGCTTTATTTTGGTTTCCATTTTCATAAAACATCTTTTTTCATCCTTTTGCTTTCAGTCTGTGTATGTCTTTCAATCTGAAGTGAGTCTCTTGTAGACATCATATGTAAGAGTGTTGTTTCCTTATCCATTCAGCAACCCTATCTTTTGAGAAGAGCATTTAATCCATTGACATTTAAATTGTTGCTAGATATGTAGTTATTGTCATTTCATTATTGATATTTTTTATCTTTTCTTCTTCTTCTTCTTCTTCCTCTTCTTCTTCCTCTTCTTCTCCTTCTTCTTCTCCTTCTTCTTCTTCTTCTTCTTTCAGAAGTCCCTCTAATATTTCCTGTAATATTGGCTCGATGGTGGTGAACTCCTTTAGCTAGCTTTTTCTTGTCTGGGAAGCTCTTTATCTGTCCTTTGATTCGAAATGATAGTTTTGCTGGGTGGAGTAATCTTGGTTGTAGGTCCTTGCTTTTCATCACTTTGAATATTTCCTGCCAATCTCTTCTGGCCTGCAAATTTCTGTTGAGATATCAACTGACAGTCAGAAATTAGAGCTCCCTTGCAGGTAACAGCTACTCTCTTGCCGCTTTTAAGATTCTACCTTTGTCTTTAACCTTTGTCATTTAAATGATGATGTGTCTTTCTGTGGGTCTCTTTCAGTTCATCTTGTTTGGGACTCTGAGTTTCCTTGGGTTGTATATCTATTTCCTTCACCAGGTTAGGGAAGTTTTCAGTCATTATTTCTTGAAATAGGTTTTCAATTCCTTGCTCTCTTCTCCTTCTGGTATCCCTATGATGCAAATGTTGGTATGCTTGATGTTGTCTCAGAGACTTCTTAAACTATTCTTATGTTTTTTGGATTCTGTTTTCTTATTCTGTTCTGATTGGGTGTTTTTTGTTATCTTATCTTCTAAATTTCCAATTTAATCCTCCCCTTCATCTAATCTACTGTTAAGTCCTTCTAAGGTATTCTTCATTTCGGTTATTGTATTCTTCATTTCTGACAGGTTCATGTTTATGTTTTCTATCTCCACTTTTATGTTTTCTATCTCTTTATTAAAGTTCTCGCTGAAATCAACTATTTTTTCCCCTAAATTCTTTAAGCATCCTTATAATCAATGTCTTGAACTCTGAATCTGGTAGATTGTTTGTCTCAATTTTGTTTAGTTCTTTTTCTAGAGTTTTGTTCTGTTCTTTCATTTGGGACATTTTTCTTTGTCTTCAAATTATGGCTGCCTTCCTGTGTTTGTTTCTGCGTATTAGGTGGAGCTGCTATGTCTCTCAATCTTCATAAAGTAGGCTTATGTGGTAAGTGTCCTATGGGACCCAGTGGCACAGTCTTCCCTGGTCACCTGAGTCAGGTGCTTCAGGTATGTCCCTTGTATGGGTTGTGTGTGCCCTCCTCTCGTAGCTGAGCTTTGGTTGCTGTTTGCTTATCAGTGGGTAGAATTAACTCTTTGGCTGATTTGTTGTGATAAGTGGTTGTCACCAGTGGCCTCATAGAATGAATTAGGAAGTGTTCTCTTCAATTTTTTTCAGAGAGTTTGAAGAGGATTGTTGTTAATCTCTCTTTAAATTCTTGATGGTACTCACCAGCAAAGCCATGTAGTCCTGGACTCTTCTTTGTTGGGAGGTTTCCGATTACTAATTCAGTCTCCTTACTACTCTATAAGGTTTTCTATTAATCTAGGCTTTCAAATTTTAATAATTTGTTCATAGTATTCTCTTATAATCCTTTTATTTCTATAAAATCATTAGTAATATCCCCACTTTTTTAGTTTAGTAATTTGAGCCTTCTCTTTCTTTTAGCTTTGTTCAAGTATAATTGATATACAAAAATTACATGAATTCGTTATATACATTTTTGAATTTGAATATATGCATACATCTATCATATCAAAACTATAAGATGCTAAGCATAGTCATCACTCCCCAGAAGTTTTTGTATTCTTTCTGTTTTTTTTTTTTTTCTGTTAGAACACTTCACATGAGATCTATCCTCAATGTATTTTAAAGTGCACAATACTGTATTGATAATCATAGGTACTATGTTGTACAGCAGATCTCTGGAACATATTCATCTTGCATAACAAACTTAATACCTATTATAAACAATTATACATTTCTCCCTTACTCAAGCTCTTGGCAACCACCATTTTATTCTCTGCTTCTATGAGTTTGACTGTTTTAGATATCTCATATAAGTAGAATCCTGAAGTATTTGTTTTCCTGTGATTATCTTATTTTACTCAGCATAATATCCTCCAGGTTCATCCATTTCCTTAGAAAGGGCAGGATTTCCTTATTTTTAAAAGCTGAAAATATTTCTCTGTGTTTGTGTGCGTGGGTGTGTATATGTGTTTGTCTCACATTTTCTTTATCCATTAATCTGTTTGGCATTTGAGTTGTTTCCGTATCTTGGCTATTGTGAATAATGCTGTTATTAACATGGAGGTACAGATATCTTTTCAAGATACTGATTTCAATTATTTTGGATATGTACCTAGAAGCGTGATTGCTGGATCATATGGTAGTTCTGTTTTAATTTTTTTGAAGAAATTCTATACTGTTTTCTATAGCAGCTGCACCATTCTACATTCCCACCCACAGTATATAAGGGTTCCAATTTCTCTGAAAACTCACTAATTCTTGTTATCTTTTTTATAATAGCTATCCTAACAGATGTGAAATGATGGTTCATTGTGGTTTTCACCTGCAGTTTCCCTGATGATTAGTAATGTCGAGCACCAAAGGTATGTGTGTCAATTTTATTGATCTTTTCTAGAAACTGATTTTTGTTTTTGTTTTGTTTTTTTTTTATTTTCCCTATGTTTTCTCTTTTCTAGTTTCTCCATCTTTGTTTTTTTCTTTATCATTTCCTTATATCTGCTAGCTTTGGACTTAGTTTGCTCTTCTTCCCTAAGTTCCCTAAGATGTGAAGTTATTGATTTGAGAACTTATTTTTATTTAATGCATGCATTTATAACTATAAATTTTCATCTTAACACTGCTTTTGTAGCATCTCATAAGTTCGATATGTAGTATTTTCACTTTTATTTATCTCAAGGTATTTTCTAATTTCCCTTGTGATGTCTTCCTTGACTCATTGGTTGTCTAAGAGTATGATATTTAATTTCCACATGTTTTTGATTTTCCAGTTTTCTTTCTGTTATTGATTTCTATTTTTATTACATTGTGTTCAGAAAATACACTTTGTATGCTTTATGGCCTAATGTACACTTTATAATAAATAATAATCCATGTGTACTTGATAAAAATGTGTATTTTGCAGTTGTTGAGTGAAGTATTTTGTATATGTCTGTTAGGTCCATCGGTCTGTAGTGTTCTTCAAATCCTCTATCTCTTTATTGGTCTTTTCCCTGGTTGTTCTATCCATAATTTAAAGTGGGATATTGAAGTCTCTAACCATTATGTTGTTGTCTTTTTTTCCTTTCAATTATCTCAATGTTTGCTTTATATGTTTCTCTGCTCTGGTATTTGGTGAATATGTAATTATTATACTTTTTGGTGAATTAAACCTATATCAATATATAATGTCCTTCTTTGTCTTTTGTAACATTTTTTGACTGATATTAATATAGCTACCCCTGTTTTCTTTTGATTATTATTCACATGTAATGTCTTTTTATATTCTTTCACTTTCAACATATTTGTGTCTTTAGATCTAAAGTGAGTTTCTTGTGGATAGCATATAGTTGTATCATTGAATTCATTCTTCCAGTTTATCCCATGCATTATAACCATTTTGTCATTTGCTTAATTTTCCTTATAGCTTTTATACTCCTAATGATCTCAATTACAGCATTTTGTGTTTAGTTGATTCTTTGTATTGTAACTTTTTGGTTTCCTTTCATGTCTTTTTATGTATATTCTACAGATATTTTCTTTGTTCTTGCAAAAAAGGTTGCCTATAAAATCTTATTTTCATACTACCCAATTTGAATTCAACCAACTTAACTTCAATCAAGTGAAAAAACTCTACTCCTATAAAGCTCCCCCTTATATGTAATCGATATCACAAATTAAATCTTTATACATTGTGTTACCAATAAGATAGATTTTCAATTATTTTTATGTGTTTTATTTTTAATCATGTCGAAAATAAAATGTTACAAACCAAGATTACAATAATATTAAATTTTATATATGCCCATGTATTTACCTTTACTGGAAATCTTTATATTATCATATGGCTTCAAATTGTTATTGAGTATCATTTTATATCAACCTGAATAACTCCCTTTATCACTTCTTGTAAGGCATATCTAGTGGCAATGAACACACTTGACTTTTGCTTTTCTGGGAAGGTCTTAATTTGTACCTCCTACTTGAAGGATAGTTTTGCTAGATGTAGAATTTTAATTTATGTCTCCTTTTCTTGTTTTATTTAAATATATCATCTTATTGTTTTCTGGCTTCAAAATTTCTACTGAGAAATCTAGTGATAAACTTACTGAGGATCCCTGGTATGTGATAAATTGCATTTCTTTGGCTGCTTTCAAGATACTCTTTGTTTTTGTTTTTTCTACAGTTTGATTATAATATATTTTGATGTAGATCTTTTTGGGTTTATCCAATTTAGAGTTGTTTAGATTTTTGGGTTTGTACATTAATGTCTTTCCTCAAAGTTAGGAGATTTTCAGCCATCATTTCTTAAAACTATCTTTCTTCTTCTCTTTGCCCCGTGAACTTTTATAATGTTTATGTCGATGAGCCTGATGATATCCCACAAATCTCTTGGGCTCTTTTCATTTTTCTTCACTTTTTTTTAGTTGTTACTCCTCAGACTCAATGATTTCAATTTTCCGATCATTAAGTTCACTGATATTTTTTTCCCTAATCAAATCTCCTATTGAAACTCTCTAGTGACGATTTCATTTGAGTTATTCTATGTTAAAGCTCCATAATATTTGTTTCATTTTTAATAATTTTTGTCTCTTTATTGATATTCTAATTAATTATGTCCATATATAATCCTTCTGATTTATTTTAATTCTTTATGTGTGTGTGTGTTTGTGTGTGTGTGTGTGTGTGTGTGTGTGTGTGTGTGTGTGTGTGTGTGTGTTTTAGCTCATTGAGCACATTAAGGCAGTCGTTTTAAATTCCTGGCCTATTAACTTTTATGTTGAGGCTTCTTCATGAAAATGTTGAGTTAATTTATTTTGTTCCTTAGAATTAGCCATGTTTCCTGGTTCCTGTTTATGATTTCTTGTTGAAAATTGTATATTTGATTATTACAATATGAAAACTGGAAATTAGGTAATATTTCCCTAGAGTTTGCTGTGTTTTTTGTTTGTTTTTGTTTTGTTTATGGCTATGGTAATCTGTTTTGAGGCTTTTACAAAACTATTTTTGCAAAGGCTATTTCTTGCCATATTTACTCACTGAAGTTTCTGCTTTTTACTTTTTTAGCTAATGTTTAGTTATTGTCTTCACAGAGATTTCCATTTTTAAAAATTTATTTATTTATTGTTTTTATGATGACATTGGTTAATGAAATCCAATAAGATTCAGCTGTACACTTAAACAGTGTGTTCACCTCCCATAGTTAGATTTCTTTCTGTCATCACATATTTGACCCCATTTAACCAGTCTACCTACCCCTCCCCAGAAACCTACCCTCTGGTAACCACTAGTCTACACTCCAAGTCCATGAGTGCCTGCTTATTTCTCCTGTTCATTTGTTGCTTTTAGGTTTATATCTCACATATACGTGATATCATGTGGTTTTCAATATTTTTAGTCTGGCTTATTTCACTTAGCATGATTACCTCGAGGTCCATCCAGGTTGTCGCAAATGGCAGTATTTCATCTCTTCTTATGGCTGAGTAATATTCCATTGTATATATGTACCACGGCTTCTTTAGCCAATCATCTATCGTAGGACACTATGGTTGCTTCCATGTCCTTGCCACTGTGAATAGTGTTGTTATGAGCATCAATGTGCAAATATCTTTTCAGATATGAGTTTTCAAGTCTTTGGGGTAAATGTCCAGTAGAGGGATTGCTGGATCATATGATAGATAAATTCTTAGTTTTTTGAGGAACCTCCATACTGTTTTCCATACTGTTTACCAATTTGCAGTCCCACCAGCAGTGTATAAGGGTTCCTTTTTCTCCGCACCCTTTTTAACATTTGTTATTAATTTTCCTGTTGATTATAGCTATTCTAACAGATGTGAGATGGTATCTCATTGTGGTTTTGATCTGCATTTCCCTAATAGCTAACAATGTCGAGCATCTTTTCATATATTTGTTGGCCATCTATATGTCCTCTAGGGAGAAGTGTCTGTTTAGGTCCTCTGCCCATTTTTTGATTAGATGGTTTGATTTTTTGTTATTATTGAGTTGTATGACTTCTTTATATATTTTGGATATTAGGCCCTTTTCAAAGGTGTTGCTTGCAAAAATATTTTTCCATTATGATGGTTATCTTCTTATCTTGTTGACAATTTCTTTAGCTGACAAGGAGCTTTTTAGTTTGATGTAGTCCCATTCATTTATTTCTGCTTTTACTTCCCTTGCCTTTAAGGTCAAATTCATAAAATCTTCTTTAAGTCCAAGGTCCTTGAGTTGATTGAGTTCCTATGTTTTCTTCTATTTATTTTATTGTTTCAGGTCTTATATTCAGGTCCTTAATCCATTTTGAGTTAATTTTGATGTATGAAGATAGACAACAGTCTACTTTCATTCTGTCAGTTTTTCCAGTATCATTAATTTAAAAGTCTTTCCTTTCTCCACTGTAAGTTTCTGGCTTTTTTTTTTTTTTTTGTCAAAAATCATTTACCCATATAAACACAGGATTACTTCTGGACTCCTGATTCTATTCCACTGCTCCATGTGTCGGTTTTTCTGCCAATACCATGCCATTTTGATTACTGTCGGTTTGTAATATGATTTGAAATCAGGCAGAGTGATGTCTCCTGTCTCATTCTTTTTTCTCAGAATGGCTTTGGCAATTAGGTGTCTTTTGTGCTTTCATACAAATGTGATGATTTTTTGTCCTATTTCTTTAAGAAATGCCGATGGGATATTGATAGGGATTGTATTAAATCTATATCATACTTTAGGTAATATGGTCATTTTAACTATGTTGATTCTTCCAATCCAAGAACACGGAATATCTTTCCATTTATTTGTATCTTCTTCGATTTCTTTTAATAACGACTTATACTTTTCATTGTATAGGTCCTTCACATGTTTCATTAGATTTATTCCTAAGTATTTTATTCTTTTTGTTGCAATTGCAAAGGGAATTATTTTTTCCGCTTCTTTTCCTGACACTTCATTATTAGAGTATAGGAACGCTATGGAATTTTTGAACATTGATTTTGTATCCAGAGACTTTACTGTATTTGCTTATTTTTTCCAGTAGTGTTCTTGAGAAGTCTTTAGGGTTTTCTATATAGAGAATCATGTCATCCACAAATAGTGACAGTTTGACTTCTTTTCCTATTTGGATGCATTTTATATATTTCTCTTGCATGATTGCACTTACTAGGATCTCCAATGTTATATTGAATAACAGTGGTGATAGTGGACAGGCTAGCCTTACTCCTGATCTTAGAGAGAAGGTTTTTCATTTTTCACCATTCAGCGTAATGTTGGCTGAGAGTTTGTCATATGTGGCTTTTATAATGTTAAGGTACTTTCCTTCTATACCGATTTTGTTAGGTGCTTTGATCATAAATGGATGCTGTATGTTGTCAAAAGCTTTTTCTGCATCGATTGATATGATCATATGATTCTTATTTTTTAAATTTGTTTACGTGTTGTATCACATTAATTGATTGGTGTATGTTTAACCATCCCTGTGCCTCTGGGATGAAACCCACTTGACTGTGGTATATTATCTTTTTAATATGTTGCTATATTCAGTTTGCTAGCATCTTATTTAGGATTTTTGTATCTGTGTTCATGAGAGATATTGGTCTGTAGTTTTCTTGTTTTATGTTATCTTTACCCGGTTTTGGTATCAGGGTAATATTGGCCTCGTAAAATGAGTTGGGAAGTATTGCCTCCTCTTTGATTCTTTGGGAGAGTTTAAGAAGAATAGGTATTAAATCTTTACATGTTTGGTAGAATTCACTGGTGAAGCCGTCTGGTCTTGAGCTTTTACTTTTTGGTAGGTTTTTGATGATTGTTTCAATTTCCATACTGCTGATCAGTCTATTTAGGTTTTCCAGTTCTTCTTGATTCAGTCTAGGAATGTTGTATTTTTCTAAGTACTGATCCATTTCTTCTAGGTTATTAAATTTGGTATTATATGCTTTTTCATAGTACTCTTGTGTGATCCTTTGTATTTCTACAGTGTCCGTAGTAATTTTCCCTCTTTGTTTCCAATTTTGTTTACTTGTGTCCTTTCTCTTTTTTCTTTAGTGAGTCTAGCCAGGGGTTTGTCATTTTTTTTTAATTTTCTCAAAGAACCACCTCTTTGTTGCATTTATTTTTTCTATTGTATTTTGTTTGTTTTCAATATCAGTTATTTCTGCTCTAATTTTGATTATTTCTTTCCTTCTGCTGTCTTTAGACTTCATTTGTTCTTTTTCTAGTTTTTTTTTTAATCAAAATGTAGGTTGTTTATTTGGGCTTATTCTTGTTCTTGGAAATAGACCTGTGATGACATGAACTTTCCCCTTATGACCGCTTTTGCCATGTTCCAAAAGTTTTGATATGTTGTACTGTCATTAGCATTCATTTTATGTATCTCTTGTTCTCTCTTTTTATTTCTTCTCTGACCCAGTTATTTTTCAGTAGCATGTTGTTTAATTTTCATTTATCTGTGGTTCTTCCTGCTCTCTTTCTGCCATTGATCTCTAATTTCAAAGCATTATGATCAGAGATTATGGCTGGTATGATTTTAATCCTCTTATATTTGTTGAGGCTGTCTCTGTGTCCCAGTATGTGGTCAATCCTTGAGTATGTTCCATGTGCAATAGAGAAGAATGTATAAGCAGCTGTTTTGAAACTGAAGGCTCTGTAAATGTCAACCGTGTCCAGTTGGTCTAATGTGTCATTTAAGGATGTTATTTCCTTATTGATTCTCTGTTTGGATAATCTGTCCATATCCAAAAGTGGGGTATTTAGGTTCCCTACTATTATCGTATTTTGGTCTGTTTCTCCCTTTAGTTCTGCTAGTAATTGCTTTACATATTTCAGAGTTCCCTGATCGGGAGTATAGATATCAAGAAATGTTATGTCTTCTTGGTGCATGATTCTCTTTATCATTATGAAGTGTCCCTCAGTATCTTTCTTTACCTTTTTTTTTATTTTGAAGTCTATTTCGTTTGATATTAGCACAGCTACTCCCATGTATCTCTTGATTTCATTTGTTTAAAAAATTATTTTTTATCCTTTTACTTTGTCTATATTTGTCTTCTGAGCTGAGATATGTCTCCTGGAGGCAGAATATAGTTGGGTTTTGTGTTTTGATCCATTCTGCTACTCTGTTTCTTTTTATTGGTGAGTTCACTCCATTTACAGTTACAGTGACTATTGAAATATAAGGTCTACTTATTGCCATTTTATCTTTTGCTTTCTGATAGCCCTATAATTCCATTGCTTCCTTGTCCCTGTGTTTCTGTTTTCCTTATTTTGGTTGGCTTTTGTGGGTTTTCCCTGTGGTTCTTCTTGTTTTATGTTATATAGTTCAGTTTTGAATCTTTGCTGTTTGGTTACCATTACGAATATGTAAAGGTATATATATCTTTTGCGCGTGCGTCATCTCCATTCCCCTTTGCAGATTTGGATTTTTGAATCCTCCCCTTTTCAGTCATTGTTATCTCATTTTGTCCTTGTGTAAGCTGAACACTCATTACTATCTTTCTATAGCAATTCTCTTTTTATTGTTTAAGCTTCTAATGCCCTTTTATTAGTAAGGGTTGTACCCCACTGCTTCTGTTTTCCTGATAGTCACCTTACTACTAATTTTGTTTTTTGGTTTTTTTTTAATAATTTTGTTTTAGGTCAGCTGACCCCTTTCAGTATTTCCTGTAGTGCAGGCCTCGTAGTGGATAATTCCCTCAATTTTTCTATGTCTGGAAAGGTCTTTATTTCTCCTTCATGTCTAAAGAAGAAGTTAGCTGGATACATTATTCTAAGCTGATAGGTCCTTTTACTTAATAATTTGAATACTTGATTTCATTTCTTTCTGTGTGTAAGGTTTGTGCTGAGAAGTCCGACAGTAATCTAATGGATTTTCCTTATAAGTTACCGTTTTCTTCTCCCTGGTTGCCCTGAGAAGTCTGTCTTTTTCGTTGATTTTTGATAATTTTAATACAATGTGTCTTGGTGAAGACCATTTTGGGTTAAGATAATTGGGTGTTCTATTGACTTCTTGAATTCCAAGCTCCAGCTCATTCCTTAGATTTGGGAAATTCTCATCCACTATTTGCCTGAAAATGCTTTCTAGTTTCTGCTTCCTTTCCTCCCTTTGTTCGACAATATTTCCCAAGCTTGTTATTTCGTTTTTCAATTCTTGCAGTGTTTTTTGTTTGTTTGTTTGTTTGTTTTTTATCTCTAAAAGATCTGTTCTGTTCATTTTGAGAGCTTCGTCTTCTTGCTAAAGAATTCATTCTGCTCATCTAATTGTTCTTTCAATTTCTGAAATTATTGATATGACTCATTTCAGAACTCACTGAGTTTTTTCAGAAGTAGCATACTGAATTCTCTGTCATTTAAGTCACATATTTCTATGTCTGTAAGCTTATATTCTGGAGATTTTTCTCTTTCTCTCTGAGATACCTTGTCACTTTGTTTGTTTATGGTGTTTAATGGACTCTTTCTCAGTCTGGGCATTAACAGAAGTGTATTGAGCTTTTTTCCCCGAAAGATTTATTGTATAAAGTTCTCTCTTCAGCCTGCTGCAAAGAAGGCACTTTTTCTTTTGGTTTCCAGTAGTTAGTGTCTAAGCCTCTTGGATCCCTGCTTTATATAAAGCCTTAATAATGCCTTTTGTTTTCTTATAGATGTTTAAGTGCGCTCACTACTCTCAGTCTCAGTCTCTGTCAGTATTAGTGACAGTTTCGATAATGTTTTCTCAGATTCCCCTGGGATTTGCTATGTTTGTTCTTGGAGGATATGGGGGGCGTGTGGCCCTCTTGGTTAGGGTTGGGAGCTGCAACTCAGCCTCGGTTTTGCAACCACAGTTGGTAAAAATCAACTGTTGTTTCTCTGCCATCCTCCCTCTCTGTCTTCTGCCCTATGACTGGGTCCTGCCGTTGGTCATGTGGAGCTCATAGCACTCCCAGGAAGGGCTGTTCAAGGAACTCACTCTACCTTCTCTCCCCTCTTCTTCCTACAGGGAGCTTCGGCAGCTGCGAGAGATAGCTTTATTTATCCTAGTCCACCGCCCGACACCCGGGGTTCTGACCTGTGGTAGCTCTTATACTCATATCCCAAGCTTAGACATACTGGTGTGCAGTTTGAGTGTTTTGTTGTTGTTGTTGTTGTTGTTGTTGAGTTTTAGATGTTCAGCTTCTTGGTGTTTCAAGGGGAGAGATCTGGGGATATTTCTCACTTGTCATGTTTCTCCAATCTGAGATTTTCTTGAATACAAGTAGCTGAAATGAATAAACAAAAAGAATTTATCCTTCCCAAAAAGGAGAGAAATCAAGCAGCCTCCTCTCTCAGTCTTGCTGATTGTCTGTTCTGGAGCAGTCCCTCACCAATTAGCTATATTTGCTCTAAGTCTAGGAATCAATCCAAAGTGAAAGCTGAACTTCCCTAAACTTTTCTGAGTATGCATTTTGTTTGGACATGAATTTGACTTTATAAATTTCCTCTGTAAAAATGGCTTTTTTTGAATGTCTCAGTTTTCTAAGGAATTGCATTCCATCTTCTCTGGGCCTTAGATGGTCTGTTGTGTCTTCACCCAGTATCTTCTGCCCCAGGCATTTGTGGGTATATATCCTTCTTGTGGTTTAACAAACAGTGCCTGCTACTTTTCCAGCCTGTGTTCCAAGTTACATGATCTAGAGATGAGTCATGCCTTCAGGCATCCCCAACAAGGTTAGAATAGAATACAGGACAATTTATAAATAAGATATGCTATGCTTTCTCCAGTTCAAAGTTTGGGACTGGGAAGTGGTTTGTTACTATGCAAGACTAAGACCACTTCAGCCACACCAGGGAGGGTGAAAATTCCACAAATTTTTTCTACTGTTTTGAAGATGGCTTTTTCTTGGTTGAATGTTTGATTGCTATAAACCTTTAATTATTTTTCCAGACCTCCTACAAAGTTTTTTTTAGACTGCTTCTGATTCATAGTTTTTGTTTCAGTGGGTGAACAAGAGCTTGGAACTTCCTACTCTATTTCCCTATAAAGTTTTTGTTGTTGTTGTTTGTTTTTTTGTTTTTACAAGTGTTAATACCAAGTATTACCTAAGATTTGGTTTGGTGACAATCTAACATTTTGATAAACTGTTGGTGGAAATGTAAATTCATGAAAACTTTCTGGAAAGGATGTTAGAAATATATATTAATGATTTTAACTTTTTATATTCTTTGAGTCACTAAGTGTATTTCTTAGAAGTTAGAAGTTGTTTGTGATATAGTGTTGTTTAGTGAAAATGTGCTCATGAAACTGTCTATAGTATATAGTCTTTCTATCTATGTATCTATGTATCTATCATCTATCAACTATCTGTCTATCTAATATCTATCTATCTATCTATCTATCTATCTATCTATCTATCAATCATCTATCTATCTCATCTATCTACCTAATCTCCCTTTTATTTTTAGGGCCAGTCAAAAATTATCAGGATTGAAAACTGGAGAGTATGCTGACTTAGATCAGCTTAAGTGACTTTTTCTTTAATTTAACTACTGAAACTGTTAATAATATGTGCAAAGGTCATAAAATGGAGAGTGATTCAGATTTCTGATGCTTCCCTAGTAACTGATGCAATCATGCACATAAGTCTGAGATAAAGGGGAAAAATGCAAGGGCTCATTGTCTTTCATAAAAATAAGCAGAAAGAAAGATATTTCTAAATATTTAATGTATTAACTATTCACAAATAAGGCAAATCAGTACTGAACCCACACTTATAAATATCTATTTTCTCTTTCTTATTGCATCCTCCTGTTTATAGCAGGCCTGACCATGGCCTACTACTATTACTTAAAAAGCAGGAAAAAAATGTTGCTAGAAAAAAACATTTTTCAATGCCAAATACAGTCATTTCACATTATAGTCAGAGGCATGTCTCTGCCATATAATATTTTAACCAGAGCATTCCATCTAGGTATAGAAAATATACTGATAGTCTAACCTACGCAATAGTATAATCTCAGTATACTGAATGGAAGAGGGGTGTTTTTATGTCGAATTACATATTTTTCTACACCAAAGGAAAATCAGCGTGTCTGTAATTTCACTTATGTTGTTCTTTCCTTTAGAAGCATCAGTTGTTTTCATCATGTAATAAGAAAATCTCACCAGTAGCATCATGAATAATGGATCTTGCAACACAATCATTTTATTTTTCTTTTTTTCAATGTTGCCGAATGGAAAAATAAATAAATGAAAATGTCTGGAGTATTTTATTGTTCACTTTACTAAGAATAATTTAGTCTTTCAAATCCTAGAAAGAAAGGAGAAATTCTGTACATTTCTGTCAAATTTCTGGTCTTATCCAGTGTTAGAAGTAAATGAAAATTGTTTTGTGGAGAATGTTTTCATTAGAGATGAAGATAATAAAATTATGCAGCCTAGTAGAATTCTGGAGGACTTCAGTATTGTAAACATTTGAACCATTTTTAATGAACTGACTATAAAATTAACTAAACTTTGTTCACATGTACATGCTTCACATATTCAATGTACATATTTTGTTATATATAAGTTGAAGACTGAATTTTATATAAGAATGAACGTTGAAGAGTAAAATTACTTCTATTTAACTCTTCTTGAATCCCACTGAGAATATCAAAAGAAAGGAAAATAGAAAATAATACTCACTCTTCAGTGGCATAAATATCAACAAATCTCAAATTCCCTAAATCACAAATTGAAGAAAATAGCTATAAAAGACTGTGAGATTTGAATAGGAAGAATTATGTCATGAGGTGATTTTAAAGAGTTTAAAAAAGAAAAAGAAGAAGAAACTAAAATGTGCCTTTTCTGAATTTAGCCAGTAAACAGATTTTCCTTAAGATCTTAGCTAATGACCCTTGATTAGAGTGCTCAGATCTAGGACTATACCAGTCTCTTTAATCCTTCAAATTAAGAAGAGTAATACCCCTCAAAGTAGAATATTCAAGAAAATTCTGAGAGGTAGAGAGCATCACCATAGACCTGCATTGAAGCTGATGACTGCTTCCCACATTCCCGTTATGTCTTCTAGACTATTTTACGGAAAATAGATGACATATATATGTATATATGTACATATATCATATAACTGATTATATTACATATATATGCACATATATCATATAACTGATTACATATATGTAATAC
>NW_011889106.1:1695699-1706631 GCF_000151845.1 Pteropus vampyrus | reverse complement strand
TATATATATAATCAGTTCCTTTTTTCAAAGATAATAAGCAAGGAGAAATCTTCATATGATATCTGCATACTCCAGTTAAAAAGAAAGGCACACATGCAAAATGTAGTTCCTGACTATAAATAAGAGAAGAAATCATTCCAGAAAACAGAAAATCTTAAGAACAATGAATGTTCATAGACAGAAAGAATTTGTTGGAGATGTAATCTTTTCAAAACAAAACACAACTTAAAAGAATTTAAAGTGATGCAAAATGTGGAAGAAAATAATGAACCAACAGAAGGAGATGAAAAGTGAGTGTACATAGCTCAAAAAAATGGAAAGGAAGAACCCATTAAAAGAAAGGAAACCAGGCTCCAGTCAAGATGGCATAGTAAGTAGACACTGCTAGCCTCCTCTTATGACCACATCAGAATTACATCCAAACTACAGAATGACCATCATTGGGAGTCACCAGATGTCTGGTTGAACAGAATTCTTACAACCAAGGATTTACAGAAGAGGCTACTTTGAGACTGGTAGGAGGGACAGAGATGTGAAACGGGCAGGTCCCACAACCAGGTGTGGCGGTCGAGATTTGGGAGAGATATCTTGACTGCAGAGGTCCCCCTGGAGGAGTGAAGGACCTCATTCCCACACCAGGCTCCCCATCCCAGAGTTCCAGTGCCAGGAATAGAAGTCCCCACAACTTTCAGCTATGAAAAGCAGCAGGGATTGTAGCTGAGTGAAATGGATAGCTGTAGGAGTTGCAGACTTTTCTCTTAGAGGGCCGGCGTGCAAACTTATTGGTGATGGACTCACTTGCTCTGAGCTCTAGTGCTAGGGCAGCTGCTTGAGGAGTGACAGGGATATACATGAAAGAACTGAGTTGTCTGGCTTTAGTGTGAAGGCTAGAGGGGTGGCTTTCTCCCAGACAGAAGTGCTGGCAGGGGCAATTGTTCCTTTGTTGAGCCCTCCCGCCTCCTGGTGTATGAACTCAGGCAGCTGACACATCTAAACTCCATCAGCCTGATTAACACAGGTTGTCCTGCCCAGGTGATTCCCTGAGCCCTCACCCCTCCTAAATTGTGGGCCCACTCAAGCCACCTCCAGTGTTTTTTTTTTTTTTTTTTCTCCCATACAAATGGCTGCCTTGGTCCATGCTGAGGACTTTACTAAAATCTGTCAAAGGTCACATATTCGAAACAAGCAGCATCTAGCCTTGATTTACCCTGTACCTCTAGTGGCAGCCATCCTTGGTTTCAGGCTTGGCCTCTCAAGGCACCTCTAAGCCCAGCACGAGTGGCAGCAAACTGTGGATTGCCAAGGGGTTCCAGGCAGTGCACATGTTGCAGCTGAACTTAAACTGAGGCTGGATCCCTCCAAGGAGGGCCTTGGGCCAGCACATCCAGTGGGAATCTTTGACTAGCGCAAGAGCGCCACCTAGGGCTGCAACTGAGGAGTACATACCCAAAGGGCATACTGGGCAGGCAGCAAAGCCCTGCTAAAGTGAATCCTGCTTTGTAGGGTCAATCCCTCACTAGCTGTAATGCAGGAGCCCCAGGCCTAGAACTTGCACCTGGGTATGGGTACTCCGGAAGAACAACTAGGAGGACCAAGGGGGTGAGAAATACCATTTATTATTCACGAGGCAGGGAAGCTTCAGCAGCAGCTGGTTGAAGCTACAGGAATAAAGCCACTGACCAAGAGCAAACAGTTTTTTATGCACACAAACAGAAAGAGAGGTTATCTCATTGGGGAAGCAGCCACCTTCTCAGACAGAAGGGAACAAGGTATACTGCTTGGTTACAGGAGCAGATAACGTCTATGGGAGAAGGCATTGCTGAAAGCTCTTTGTGTACTGCCTTCCTTGGCTTCTGGCTAGGCAGCTATCAGTCTTCTGAGCATGTGGAGGGGCTATGTTCTGAGTTAACCTTTAGTCCACCCTGACGTAGCTCCTCCACCTCATATTCTTTGCATCAGTTCTTCTGGACAGGGAGTCCCTGGGTGTTTAGAGCATTTGCGTACTGCATCCATATATCACACATGTAATAAAGATTACATCCTAACATTAACAGTACACATAAGCCAAGCAGGCCTGTTACCAGATAATGGCCCCAAGAGCCCAAGGAGGGCCACCAAGTGGTTAAGGGGTTTGCTCCAAGTGCTATAACATGTGAGACTACAATTACTGTTACAACATCCACCAGTCTCTTGATCATTTCTCAATCGTGAGGGAAGAGAGGCGATGATTGATCTGGCTGCTTTCTGCTAAATAGGGGCGGAGTTTAGGGGTTAGAGGAATTAAACTGTCTGACATTCAATTGAATGTATTGTTAGTTTTTGGTTTACTATGAACACAAGGTAGCCTTCTGCATGATTTTGTTTATTTGAATCTCAACTTCTCCAGGTGTTACTGTGGGTTTAACAGGTAATAGTAGCCATTATATAGACATCTCCTATGTTTATGAAAACAAGAGAAAAGGAAAGGTTAATAATCAGAGCAAATTATTAACCAGCTTCTGAGTTTGTATGGCTATCAATAAAGATTTCTAAATATAAGGCTGAAAGTATCTCCCACAATTTGAAATGTTCCTGATGATGTTCTAATACACCAAGGCAAACTCTTTGTGTGGCCCATACAGCACCAGTCACCGAAATTGTTCAAACATGAGTTGTTGTGGCAGTCTTTCAAATTTTGTATCAAGTTGTCCATCTTTAGCTTGCATGGCTTGGAAAAAGCACTTATACTTTTCAAGAAATCCTAGTTAAGAGATGGGAGAAAAATTACAAATCGAAAACATTTTTGAAGAGCTGTGGACAGATGTTGGAGGAAACTAGAAGAATTCAGGACTCAGTCCAATTTACAAGTAGAAAATAAAATAAAACCTAAAAGACAATGAATAGTGTAAGAATGTAATATTTACATAGGTATATTTCAATTCTTATTGAGACATTTTTTTCTTTCCTCTCTAATTACCCCTATTTTTACCAAATTAAGACTTATTCATTTGTGAAATAAGACATTTCGATAAACTTGTCCTGGCCATTTGCATAAGTCCAGGAAGAATATTAATTAACCAGATAGGCACTTTTAATTCTGCTTTGCTAGAATTTTACAAAGAATCTTCAGATTGAACTTAAAAGGCCTCACAAGGCCAGAAAACCTTAAAGATAAGGCAAGAACTTATCTTTAGAGGATGTCTGCAATACCTATACGTTTCAGGTGAGTTCCTCTCTTCTTGATATCTCCAAAATATCTTGAGTTTCCTGCACTTGCTAAGAAATGACATTCTTTACTCACATGAGAAGACTGATGAGAACCATGAGAGCAAGGTACCAGGCCAATGTTTCCAAAGGCTTTTATTGGCTTCCATAAGTCAATCTTAATTCCTTAAAGTTGTTTGGTCATATGTGAGTCTGCATTTCTCTCAAATATGACATTCCAGTCAAAGTCTTGGTAATAAAAACTAGTTTCCAATCATTTCTTGTTATAAAGAGAACAGGTCCTTATTGAACTTATGCAAATAATCATATTACCATGAAAGTAAGAATACTTATCCATTAAAAGTGTTTGGATTCCAGAGAGGTAAGTAGGGGGAAAATAAATACTCCAATTCTGCAAAATTGTTAGCAAAACTTAGCCTTACTATTGTGGAGATTCAATTCCCTTAAGTAGCCAAGGGCTT
Organism: Pteropus vampyrus; assembly: GCF_000151845.1. Lineage (NCBI taxonomy): Eukaryota > Metazoa > Chordata > Mammalia > Chiroptera > Pteropodidae > Pteropus > Pteropus vampyrus. The sequence continues at coordinate 1,702,966 of NW_011889106.1, read as the reverse complement.
AATTAAGACAATAAAAAACACGGAAAATTATTCTGATAAAACACAGAATTTTTGTTTTCTTTAAGCAGAAACATTTTCCATAATATAAATAGTAGATCAATTGTCCCAGAAAGTCTGTCTTATTTAGCAGAAGGAGAAAACACAACTCTGATTTTGTATTAGCTTGCTTTTGATTTTTAAATTTATGTTTAATCTTGTGTAGCTTAACCATATATATATATATATATGGTTATATATGGTTAAGCTACTCTTTCAATCATAATATGAATTCCTAACTCTCAGAAACCTCGATTTCTAATGGCAATTAGAAAGTAAGCATTTAATGTCCTTTAGGTTGGCAAATTTATAAACATATTTTGTAACCTCCAGAAGTATTTTATTTACCTTGATAGTTCTACAGAGGCTGGGAAAAGGTAGAGGCAGGGTATGGCTTGCTGTAAGTCTGAAGGAGAGTCAGAGGTTGGCATGACATCATCAATATAATTGTACAAGTGTATGGTGGAGGGTTTAGCCCAGTCAGTCAAATTCTTAGCCACAAAACCATGGCAAATAGTGGGGCTATGTAGATACTCCATCGGTACGATAGTGAAGGTCCTTTGATGTCCTTCCCAGGTAAAGGCGAATTAATCTTAACTGTCTGGGTGAATATTTTATACCTTTCCTGGTCCTGCAAAAGCCATCCAGGCAAGGAGCTGAGAGTCAAGAGTGTTCTCTGCTTGAGATCCATTCCGAGGTGTGAATAGCCGCCTGCCTGTCGAGCAGGGGTTGGAATTTTTTGCTCTGGTTTAAACTGCTGCCACAGAGCAGTACTGTATTGGGTTGTTTAGAAATCATTTTTGGATCAACCCTGGCCCTTATTAGATCTGTACATAGTTGCCTTCTGGTCACCTTTACCAGACCATCCTTACTTTTCACCTACACACCCACAATTGACTTTCTCTCTTTCCCCTGGACCCATCGATCCCCCTGTTTCTGCCAGGCCAGTTCAATTTCCCCCAAATGGGCAACAGTATGTGTTGTCATTGAACTGTTCTCCCCACTAGGGTGGACAATATGGGCACCAAAGTACCATAATAGGCTGGCAGAGCCATCTGGATGATGCAGTCCCACATACCTGCAGTAAATGGCACTACATCAGGGTCCTCAAATGGTTTGATGTAAATAGCATGCCACATTCCTATATTCCTAAGGAACACCTGCAGTTCTGGCATAGACATCCAGCATGGCTGGGCCATCAGCAGATCGCCTTCATTTGGCCAAGCTGCAGAGCAACCGTCATGAACCATTTAAACGGAGATGAATTTTCTGCATATTGAATTGCCCCATGTATTCATTGGCACAAAGAAGAGTGGGTGTTAACAGAAGCTATCTGGATTAATTCATCCCCAGAAGTGAAGTAGCCACTCCACGATGGACTCTGATCCTTTCTTGCAGAACTTGGCAGCCTGTTCTACCAATTCCGCCGACATACATGGTCTGGTGGAGGTGTGTAGATTTTCAAGGGGAGGAGGCAGATTCCTTGAATCTTGCCCCTCAGACATTCTTGTCAAGTCTTTAGTTTTTGAAGAATTACCAGGCAGGCCCAAGACACACATGTGGCTTCCTCTGGGAGGGACACCTGTTTCCTCATCTGACTCAGATTCACTTTCTGCTGTGAGATCCTACTTACTGTTCCATTCAGACTGTGCAATTATTGCCTGTACTCAAGCTTTCATTAGCTATTGCCTCCAAACTTTCACAAAGTGTCAGGCTAGGTCCAGCAGTTGTTCACTAGTCTGTTCTAACTGTTGTCCCAGAATATCCTTGCTATTGGCCTGTATGACTCACTGGCCTCTTTCTAGTCTTACTTTCTCCTCCATTTTCTTCATCCTTTCTTCAGCCCGCAACTGTTTAGAAGTAGCATTACACAGGGCCTGCAGGAGGGGTCAGCTCACTGCGGCTGCTACAGACCACAGATCCTTCTTTTTGTTTTAAGAAAACAATTCCTATACTTTTAGTAAAACCTGTAAGAGGCCCATAGGTGTGTTGGGAGAATCCCCCCATTCACTTGGTACTACAGGATTCAAAAAGGCTTGCCACCTCAAACAACATGGACCCAGGGGCCCACCCAGGGATTTCCTCAAGCAGATCCCCACCAGAAATGTTCTCCCCCTCAATCAAGGTCGACTCAACCAGGGTACTTTCTGAAATACACTGCTGGCTATGCCAAATGTAACACAGGAGATGTGACCCTGGAACTTGCACCTGGGTTTGGATATTCTGGAAGAACTACCAAGAGGACCAGAGGGGTGAGAAATGCCATTTATTACTCACAAGGCAGGGAAGCTTCAATAGCAGCTGGTTGAAGCAGCAGGAATAAAGCTACTGACCAAGAGCAAGCAGAGATTTTTATGCACACAGGCAGAGCGGGGGATAATCTCATTGGTGGAGCAGTAGCCTTCTCAAACAGATGGGAGCAAGATATACTGCTTAGTTACAGAAGCAGATAACACCCATGGGAGCAGCAGAAAATGTCCTTGAGAGTAAGCATTGCTGAAAGTTCTTTGTGTACTGCCTTGTTTGGCTGTTGGCCATTGGCTATCAGTCTTCTGAGTATGTGGAAGGACTATGTTCTGCATTAACCCTACACTGGTCAATCCTTACAACAAGTCAGCCCATGGGCCAATCCCTCCCATCAACATGCAAACAGCAACTAAAGCACAACTATAATAGGAGGTTCTCACACAGCCCACACAAGGGACACACCTTGAATACCTGGCTCTGGTGACCAGGGGAGACTATGCCATTGGGCCCCACAGGACACCTACTACATAAAGCCACTCTTCTAATCAGGGAGACTTACAAATCCTACCTAATACATAGAAACACAGGGAGGCAGACATAATGGGGAGACAAAGAAACATTTACCAAATAAAAGAACAGAACAAAATTCCAGAAAAATAACTAAGTAAATGGAAACACATAATCTACCAGATGCAGAGTTCAAAACATTGGCTATAAGAATGCTCAAAGACTTTAGGGGAAGAATAGTTGAACTCTGTGAGATAGAAAACATAAAAATAGAGATAGAAAACATAAAAATGAACCAGTCAGAAATGAAGAATACAATAACGGAAATGAAGACTACATTAGAAGGAATCAACAGATTAGATGAAGTATAGGATTGAATTGGTGATTTAGAAGACAAGGTAGCAGAAAACACCTAATCAGAACAGTGACAAGAAAAGAGAATCGAAACATAGGATAGTTTAAGGGGCCTCTGGGACAACATCAAGTGTAATAATATTTGCCTCATAGGGGTACCAGAATGAGAAAAGAGTGAGTAAGGAATTGAAAACCTATTTGAAGAAATAAAGATAGAAAACTTCACTAACCTGGTGAAAAGAAATAGATATACAACCCCAGGGAGCACAGAAAGTCCCAAACAAGATGAACCGAAAGAGGCCCACAGCAAGACACATCATCATTAAAATGCCAAAGGGTAAGGACAAAGAGAGAATCTTAAAAGCTGCAAAAGAAAAAGAGTTGTCTAAAAGGGAGCTCTGATTTCTGACTGTCTGCTTATATTTCAACAGAAACTTTGTAGGCCAGAAGGGATTGGCACAAAATATTTAAAGTGATGAAAAACGAGAACCTACAATCAAGATTACTCTATCCAGCAAAGCTATCATTTAGAATCAAAGGATAGACAAAGAACTTCAAGAGAAGAAAAAGCTAAAGGAGTTCATCAACATCAAGCCAGTATTACAGGAAATGTTACAGGGACTTCTTTAAGAAGAAAAAAAAAATTATGTCAAAAATCTGAATAATAAAATGGCAATAACTACATGCCAACAATTACTTCAAAAAGAAAAAAAAAACATTAAATGTTCCAATCAAAAGATAGGGTATCTAAATGGATAAGAAAACAATGCCTTTACATAGGCTACTTGCAGGAGACTCATTTCAGATCAAGACACAGACTGAATGTAAAGAGATGGATAAATATATTTCATGAAAATGGAAATTAAAAAATCTGGGGTAGCAATACTTATACCAGACAAAATAAATTTTAAAGGAAAGGCTATAATGAGAGACAAAGCAGGATCCAGTAATCCCACTTCTGTGTATTTATCCAAAGAAACCCAAAATACTACTTCGAAGGGACATGTGCATTCATATGTCCATTGCATCATTATTTACAATAACCAAGATATAGTGGCAACTTGGGTGACCATCATTGGATGAATGGATAAGGCAGAGGTAGAGGTGGTTCATATATACAATGGAATATTACTCAGCCATAATGAAAAAAAAAAGAAAGAAGAAAGAAAGAAAGAAAGAAAGAAAGAAAGAAAGAAAGAAAGAAAGAAAGAAAGAAAGAAAGAAAGAAAGAAAGAAAGAAAGAAAGAAAGAAAGAAGGAAAGAAAGAAGGAAAGAAAGAAAGAAAGAAAGAAGAAAGAAAGAAAGAAAGAAAGAAAGAAAGAAAGAAAGAAAGAAAGAAAGAAAGAAAGAAAGAAAGAAAGAAAGAAAGAAGAAAGGAAAAAAGAAGAAAGATATTTTGCCATCTGAAACAACATGTATGGACCTAAAGGGTATTGAGCTAAGCAGAATAAATCAGACAAAGAAAGACAAATGCCATATGATTTCATTTATATGTGGACTCTAAAGAACAAAATAAACAAACACAACAGAAACAAACTCATAGATCTAGTGAACATTTTAGGGTTGCCTGATGGGAGGGTTTGAGGAGGTGGATGAAAGAGAGGAAGGGATTAAGAAGTACAAATTGGTAGTTACAAAATAGTCAGAAGGATATAAAGTATAGCATGAGGAATATAATCAATAATATTGTAATAACTTTGTCTGGTGTCATGCAGATGCTAAATTAATTGGGGTGATCTTTTCATAAGTTACATAAATGTCTAATTACTATGTTGCACACCTGAAACTAATATAATATTGTATGACAATTATAATTAAAAAATAAATTTAAATATTTAAAAAAGAAAAGAAAGCACACTAGAAGCCATGCCACAATTATAAATATAACTTAGAAAACAATTGTGGTAATGAACTTTGGATATGTGAAAATCAAAAAAATTTGTTTGGGGAAAAAAAAGATGTTTTTGATTAGAAAGAAAAAAAATGCTATAAGATATAGCAATTGAGATACAGCATATTCACAACTGGTTTTCCTAAAGAGAGTTCTGAATAAATGAAATAGACAAGCTATTTTAAGATATACTAAAAATAAATTATCTTAATTAGAGATTTGAATCTATAGATCTAAGACTGTATCAGTTATTTATTGCTACATAAAAAAATAAATACAAAGACTCATTGGCATAGAAGTGTTCATCGCTCATATATCTGGAGTGGTCAGCTAGGCAGCTCTGCTGACCTTCACAGGTTTCACTCACATGTCTTTTTGTACTGTCTTTGTAATGAAGGCTTTGTAAAAAGAACTAGGAAGCCTTCCCTCCTCTTGAATTTTTTGGAATAGTTTTAGAAGAATAGGTATTAATTCTTCTTTGAATGTTTGGTAAAATTTTCCTATGAAGCCTTCGGTCTAGTACTTTTGTTTTTTGGAAGTTTTTTGATTATTGATTCTATTTTGTTGGTGGTAATCGCTCGGTTCGGATTTTCTGTTTCTTCTTGACTCAGTCTCGGGAGATTGTATGTTTCTAGGAATGTATCCATTTCTTCCAGATTGTCCAATTTGTTAGCGTACAATTGTTCATAGTATTTTCTTACAATACTTTGTATTTTTGTGGAGTCTATAGTTACTTCTGTTTCATTTTTGATTTTATTTATTTGGGTCTTCTTTTTTTTTCTTGATTCTGGTTCAATTATGTTTATCCTTTCAAAGAAATAGCTTTTGGTTTCATTGATCTTTTGTGTTGTTTTTGTAGACTCTAATTGTCGATTTCCATTCTGAGGTTTATTATTTCCTTCCTCCTATTCACTTTTGGTTTTGTTTGTTGTTCTTTTTCTATTCTTTTAAGTTTAAGGTTAGATCGTTTATCTGAACTTTTTCTTATTTCTTGAGGCAGATTTGTGTTGCTATGAATTTCCTTCTTAAGACTGCTTTCATTGTGTCCCACAGATTTTGAATCATTGTGTTTTCATATTCATTTGTCTCTAAGTATCATTTTGTTTTTCCTTGATCTCATTATTAACCCATTTATTGTTTGTTAGAATGTTGTTTTGCCTCCATGTGTTTGTGTATTTTCCAGTTTTGTTTGTTTGTTTGTTTGTTTGTTGTCGTTGATTTCTAGTTTCATACCACTGTGGTCAGAGAAGACAATTGAGATCATTTCAATCTTCTCAAATTTATTGAGACATTTTTTGTGGCTTAACACATGATCTATCCTGGAGAATGTTCCATACGCACTTGAGAAAAATGTATATTCTGCTGTTTTGAGATGAAACATTCTGAAAATATAAATGAAATCCATCTGGTCTAGTGTGTCATTTAAGGTTCTATTTCCTTATTGATTTTCTGTCTGAAAGATCTGTTCATTGGTGTCGATGGAGTGATAAAGTCTACTATGAGTGTATAAATGTCAACCTCTCCTTTTATTTTGGTCAATAATTGTTTTATATATGTAGGTACTCCTATGTTGGGTATGTATACACTTACAAGAGTTATGTCTTCTTGTTTTGATCCTTTTATCATTATATAATGTCCTTCTTTATCTTTTATTATAGCCTTTGTTTTAAAATCTATTTGTCTCATATAAGTATTGCTACCCCAGCTTTTATTTTCATTTCAATTTGCATGAAATACTTTTTTCCATTCCTTTACTTTCAGTCTGTATATGTCATTTGATCTGAGGTGGGTCTGTTGAAGACAGCATATATATGGGTGTTGTTTTCTTATCCATTTAGCCACTCTATCCTTTGATTGAAGCACTTAATCCATTTACATTTAAAGTGATTATTGGTTGCTACATTGTTATTGACATTTTATTATTCATATTTATTGATTCCCCCCACCCTACTTATTTTACAGAAGTTCCCTTAACATTTCTTGAAATTCTGGTTTGTTGGTAATGAATTCTTTAAGCTTTTTCTTGTCTAGAAAACTCTATCTACCTTCCATATTAATTGATAGTCTTGCTGGGTAGAGTAGTCTTAGTTGTAGGTTCTTGTTTTTCATCACTTTGAATATTTCCTGTCAATCCTTTCTGGACTGCAAAATTTCTGTTGAAAAATCAGCTGACTTTCTTATGGAGATACCCTTGTAAGTGTAATAGCCTGCTGAAATGTGAAAGGGTTAAAG
>NW_011889106.1:1693032-1695368 GCF_000151845.1 Pteropus vampyrus | reverse complement strand
CGCTTGCACACCTGACCAGTGGGTTGACAGGTAGTGAATAGGAGAAAGATGGACCTTTGTGTTTAAGACAGAATGAGGAATGGGATTTGAGGCTTAAAAACCTTGTATCTTGGCATGTCGGGGCTGCTCCTTTGCAAGGACAGCTGCCGGCTAATAAACTGTCTCCTGGTTAAGAGCACTCAAGTTGGGTCTGGTTATTCTGGTCACAACAGTAAGTAACTAGCTGCCTTTCTCTTGCTGCTTTTAGAATACTCTCTGCTTCAGCCTTTGCCATTTCAGTGATAATGTGACATTGTATGAGTCTGTTTGGGTTCCTCTTTTTTGGGACTTTTAGCACTTCCTATACTTGTATGTCTATTTCCTTCACTAGATTGGGGAAATTTTCTGTCATTATTTCTTCAAATAGATTCTCAATCATTTGCTCTGTCTTCTCCTTCTGATACTATGATGATGCAGATGTTGGTATGTTTGATGTTGTTCCAGAGGTCTTTTAAACTTGCCTCATTTTTAAAAATTCTTTTTTTTTATTTTAATTTTTGCTGTCTGATTGGGTGTTTTCTGCTACCTTGTTGTCCAATTTGCTGATTCAATCCTTTACTTCTCTTAATCTACTATTGATTCCTTCTAGTGTATTCTTCATTTCAGTATTGTATTCTTTATTTCTGACTGGTTTTTCTTTATGGTTTCTATGCCCTTTTTTTTTTATGCTTACAATCTCTCTGCTGAATTCCTCACTGAGTTCATCTATTCTCCCCCTAAGTTCATTGAGCATTGTTATAATCAGTGTTTTGAACTCTGTCTCTGGTAGATTGCTGGCCTCGATTTTGTTTAGTTTTTCTTTCTTTTTTTTTTTTTTCCTGGAGTTTTCTCCTGTCATTTCATTTGTACCATATTTCTTTTTCTTTCATTTTAGTTGCCTCTCTGTGTTTGGTTCTATGTATTAAGAAGATTTGTTACATCTCCCAGCCTTGGCCAGGTAGCATTATGTAGTAGGTGTCCTGTGTGGTCCATGGCACAGTCTCCCAGATTACCTGCTCCTGGGGCTCTGGGTGTGTTCCTTGTGTGGTTGTGTGTATTCTCTTGTTGTAGCTAAGCCTTGATTGCTGTTAATACTTCAGTGGATGAAATTGACTCTCAGGTTGACTGGCTGTGAAAATTGTCCATGCACAGAAGGTATAAGCTGCTGTGTGTGGGCTGACCCCACAGAATGGGATTTGCACCTATTGGTTATGCCATCTATGGGGATAATTAGGTCGTGCTTTCTTGTAGTGTGATGTCAGCCTTTGGATGTGTTGGTTCTGGGACCACTTGGGAGGGACTTCTATACAGGCCAAGGTCACCCACTGCCTGTGACTGCACGGGACTAGTTGGTAGGAGTTACCAGGTGATTTGCAGTTGGACCTGGAGGCAAATTGGAGAAGCCACACTGTGAACGGAGGTTAACTATTACCAGTACTGGGCCTAGGGCAGTTTAGAAAAAGGTTCAGGGCACCCTTAGGCCTTAAGCTGCCTGAAGACTGCTCTGGAGGAGGGCTCAACAAAGGAGCAGTGGCTGCTGTCCCTCCAGTTCTCACTCCAGTGCCTCATAACTCAGTCTTTCCCCATATGTGTCTTGTGCATCCTGAGCCACTGACCCTCTGCTGGAGCCTAGGGTGAGTGTCTGTGAGCAAATTAGTCTGTGCATGAGTCCGTTAAGTGGATGTCTGGGTTTTCAAGTTCCTTCTTTCTCACTCAGATGGCCAAATTCTCAATGGATTTTATAGTCAAATTTTGTTGGAACTCTCTTCCTGGAACTGAAACCCTGGACTGAGAAGACCTCGTGTGAGGCTAGGGTCCCTCATTTCTTCAGGGAGGCCTTGGCAGCTGCAATCTCCCATCCACTGCTCAACCGTCACATGTGGGTGTGGGACCAGCCCACTTCGTCTCTCCACCCCTTCTACTAGTTTTGATGTGGCTTTTTATTTATATCTTCAGATGTATGTATTATGATCAGCTAAACTTCTAGTGGTTCTCCATGTTGTTTGTTTTATAATTTGGTTGTAATTTTAATGTGGTCATGGAAGGAGGCAAACCCAGCTTTTACTTAACCCATCATCTACTCATCAGTCTAGAGAAAGTCTTTATTTCCCCTTTGTTGCTGAAAGACACCTTTGCTGGGTAATGTATTCTTGGTTGGGAATTTCTCTCTTTCAACACTTTAGATATATCAGCTCATTCTCTCCCTGTATGCAAGATCTGTTGAAAAATCCACTGATAGACTAATGGGGACTCCCTTTATATTTTTCAACAGATCTTGCATACAGGGAGAGAATGAGCTGATATATCTAAATACATTA
>NW_011889106.1:1685948-1692762 GCF_000151845.1 Pteropus vampyrus | reverse complement strand
CATATGTTGTTTCTCTTAAAGGTTTCCCATAAGTCCTATGGGCTTTCTCCATTGCTTTACAATTTTTTCTCTTCAACCTTCTCTTTGCATAATTTCAATTGTTCTGTCTTCTAGCTCATTGATTCTTTCTTCTGCCTTCTCGGTCCACTGTGGAAAATCTTTTTTAAATTTTTCTGTTTAGTCATTGTATTCTTCAGCTCCAGAATTTCTGTTTGATTCTTTTCTTATGTGTTCTAACTCTTTGCTGATCTTTCCATTTTGTTTTTGCATTGCTTTCCTGATATTCCTGATATTGTTGTTAACCTGTTTTCTTGTAGGTCTCTGAGAATCTTTAGAAAAATTATTTTGAATTCTTTGTTAGACAATTTATGGACCTCTATTTTTGAAGCTAATTACTGGAGGTTTTCTCTAGTACATTGATAGAGTTATGTTCACCTGATTCTTCATGATCCCTCTAGCCTTACGTAGTCCTCTGAACATTTGAAGAAACAGGTACTTCTTTCAGTCTTTACGGACTGACTGGTAAGGAAAAGCTTTCACCTGTGGATCAGGGCACATTGCAGTATGCTGTGATGTCAAGTCTATTGGTTCATGACACGAAGTGCAAGGGCATGTGGTAGCACCGTGTTTAGGGGTGTGTGACATCTTTTCAGTACAAGCCATTGAGATTCACAGCAATGACAACTGCGTGGTCCCTGGCAAGTACTGTAGCTGTGCAGTAGTTGCAAGAGCTGTTGTTGTCTTCAGTGGTAGCTTCTTTCTAGCTGTTATGTAAGGCAATGTTTGTTACTAGAGATAGTGGTGTGCACACACTCAGCTTTGAAGGCCAGCTGCACATGCCTGTGTAGTGGCAGAAGCTGGTTGCATACACAAACGTAATTGTAAGGGCTAGGGTAGACAGCAAAAGTCAGGGACAATTGCAGACACTCTGGTAGCTTTGGGGACTTTAGCAGTTGGTGTGCAGTACTGTGGCTCTTAGGTATCACTCTGGCACATGGCAGTATAGGCTGTTTATGAAGGTCAGGCTAGGGGCATATAGGTGAACAGCTAGAATTAGCTTTAATTGAGGGGCTAGATGGAGGTGAGTATAGTAAGGCAGGCCATTGACAGAAGGCAGCACCTGATCTGGGCCCACAAGCATCTGCACAAGCTTTAACTTTCAGCATGCTATCTTGTAGCTGCACATTCTGTCCTCAGACATGCACACACCAGTGGAAGCTGGTGACAGGTGTCAGATTGACAGCATGCAAGTACACAGCTGGAGTGGCTAGCATCAAGCACATGCATGCTTGTAGGCAGTAGTTGCAGGAGTCTAAGCAAGTGTCTTGTACTTGTACAACTATAGTGGGCTTGACTGGATGCCCATGAAGTTTCTAAGTTACAGCCAGGGTGGGGAGGAGACAGAGATGGATAAGGAGGCTAGAGTCACTGAACACGAATACCTGTAGGGCAACAACTGTTGAAATCTGTAGGAGTTTTGTGGTGACTCTGCTGGCCATTAGTTTCCTCAGCGGCAAAAGCTGCTAGATTTATTTCCAGAGCAGATCACTGTGAACTGCACTGCTTCTCTTCCTTGATCTTAGCTATCTCTATATATCTCAGCTTTTCCGGTTTGTTGCACTGAAACTTAAGTGGGATCTTCATGTGCTACCTTGAAAGCCTGGGGAAGCTGGCCATTCACTCCATTTTTTTCTTTCCTGTAGAGCAGGGGTCCCCAATCCCATGGTTGCAGACTTGTACTGGTCTGTGGCCTGTTAGGAACCGGGCTGGACAGCAGGAGGTGAGTAGTGGGCAAGTAAGCAAAGCTTCAACTGTATCTGCAGCTACTCCCCAGTGCTGGTATCACCACCTCAGCTCCACTTCAGATCATCAGGGATTCGATTCTCATAGGAGCACTGATCACTGGTGCCAAAAAGTTGGAGACCACTGCTGTAGAAAACCTTTCAATCTGGGAAGATCATTCTTGGTGCTAAGCAAGGCCAGCTTGGGGGATGGAATGATGGAGATAAAATGAAGTTGATTTCCTCTTCAACAAAGAAATAGGGGACATAAAAGTAGAGTCAGAAATGAAAATTATAATTACTGAAATAAATAATACATTAGAGGGAATCAACAGTATATCAGATGAAACAGAGGATCGAATCCACGACTTGGAAGGGAAGGTAGCAGAGGACACACAATCAGAACAACAAAAATAAAAGAGAATAAAAAAACAACGAGGATAGTTTAAGGGGCCTCTGGGACAACATCAAATGTGCCCACATTCACATCATAGAGATACCAGAAGGAGAAGAGAGAGAACAAAGAACTGAAAACCTATTTGAAGAAATAATAATGGAACACTTCCCTAACCTGGTGAAAGAAATAGACATACAACTTCAGAAAGCACAGAGAGTCCCAGACAAGATAAAGACAAAGATGCCCACACCAAGACACATTATAATTAAAATTCCAAAGGTTAAAGACAAAGAGAGAATCTTAAAAACAGCAAAATGTAAACAGCTGGTTACCTACAAGGGAGCTCTCATAAGACTGTCAGCTGATATCGCAACAGAAACTTTGCAATCCAGAAGGGATTGGCATGAAATGTTCAAAATAATGAAAAACAAGGACATACAAACAAGACTACTCTACCCAGCAAAGCTATTGTTTATAATCGAAGGACAGATAAAGAGCAAGCCAGATAAGAAAAAGCTAAAGGAGTTCACCACAAAACCATTATTACAAGAAATAGAAAAAGGGCTTCTTTCAGAAGGAGAAGAAATAAAAAACATAAATATGAATAATAAAATGGCAAGAACTATATGTTAATAATCCCTTTAAATTTAAATGTATTAAATGCTCCAATCAAAAGACATAGTGTGGCTGAATGAATAAGAAGACAAAATACCTGCATGTGCTTTCTATAGGAGATTCCTTTTAGATTGAAAGATACAGACAGGCTGAAAGTAAAGGGATGGAGAAAGATATTTCATAGAAATTTAAAGGACATGTGCATTTATATGTTCATTGCAGCATCATTTATAACAAGATAGGGAGGTAACCTTGGAGTCCATTAATGGATGAATGGATAAAGAGGAGGTGGTACAAATATACGATATAATATTATTCAGCCATAAAAATGAATGAAATCTTGCCATCTGCAACAACATGGATGGGCCTAGAGCTTATTATTCTGAGTGGAGTACATCAGACAGAGAAAGACAAATGTCATATGATTTCATTTATATGTGGAATCTAAAAAACAAAATAAATGAACAAAAAGAACAGAAACAAACTCATAGATGAGGAGAACACTTTGATAGTTGCCAAATGGGAGAAGATTTAGAATGCTGGGTGAAAAGGGAGATTGGATTAAAAAGTACAAATGAGTAGTTACAAATTAGTCATGGGGATGTAAAGGATAACAAAAGGAATATAGTCAATAATATTGTAATAACAATGTAGGGTATCAGATGAGTATTAGATTTATTGGAGTGATCACTTTATAAGTTATATAAATATCTAACCACTACATTGTATATCTAAAAATAATGTAATATTATATATCAAGTATAATTGAAAAGTTGAAAAATATATATTATAAAAAGAAACTATTTTCTTAAACTCAACCATTAAGAGAAGCTACCTTTTCTCTAAGCAAAATGAATTGGGGATTGATGTTAAGACCCACTGTGTACTATTTGTGTTTAGTTTTGTATATTATAAAATGTATAACTTTCTCACTAGAAAGAAATAGTTTTAGAAGAAAAAGTGATTTTGATTCACCTAAATTTGACTATTTTTCGGTTATGCTGATGTTGTGATAAAAGTGTCAACATTAGTTTTTCATTTCGATGATATTGAATAGTACTAATGTTTTTCTTACCTTTAAATACTTATTTTAAACTTTATATACAGTAATATTCACACATTTTGATGTACAGTTTTATATACAGAGATAAATTCATAGTTGAATAACCACCTGCACAATAAAGATACAGAAAAATTTCACCTGTCTCCAAAAATGCTTTCATACTGTCCCTTGTCACAATTTTTCTTCCCATCTCTAACTCCTGGCCACTGATCTGTTTTTCATTTCTACAATTTTGTCTTTTAAAAAATGTCATATAAATGAAATCAAACAATATATTGCCTTTTGATTCTAATTTATTTTACTTGGTGAAATAAATTTGAGATTCATCCAAGTCATATGATGTGTAAAGTTTTCTGCATTAATAACTATATAATAAATTATATTTATAAAGAAATTACCTCAATAAGTTGACTTGCTATGAAAATTCTTGACTATGTAAGGTAACAAGTTCAGATCACTGAAAATATTTATAGAATATATATTTACTTTAAGAAACATAAAATTAAAACATTTAAAACTTGAAGAAGTACCCTATATACTTGAAATAACATTTGTCATACAAAGTAATTTATCACTTTATTAGCATTCACTACAGCTTCATTTATTCCAGAAGTATTTGCTGAACATGTACTGTATCCCAAGCACTGTGCTGCATGCTGAAAATTCAAAGATTAAAATGGCATGATCTCTGCCACCACAGATTTTTGTCTAGCAAAGAAGACAAACCAACTAAACAGAATCAAGAATAAATAAATAAGAGAGTATTATGATGTTAATGGTGGCAGATTTTTAAAGTCCTTACTTAGGGCAGTGGCAGTGGTGATAAAAAGTAGAGAATGGGTACAAGAGATATTTAGAGAATTACTGATTAGATGAGTGATGTAAGGAGTAGGGAAGATTTTAGAATGACTTCTAGGTTTTAATCTTGGGGGAAGTGGTTTGTTTGTGTCATATACTAAAATATGGAATAAACATAGAATTATTGATCCAAATTAAAGATTTCTAATAAAATGATGAATTAATGTGGACTGCATACCCCTTAACCCAAATAACTCAAATTCAGTTCTGGGGTTGGTACAGAAACAATAGGGCTGTTTGACTTTGAAACTGATGGACTTCTGAACCTAAGACAACTATGAGAAATGTGTGAAAAAATAGAAGTAAAAGTTACAAAATAATAAATTAAAAACATGAATTAAGATGGTAGAAATGCCCTTTCATAACAGTAATTACCACCAAGTAAATTAATAGGATAAAGTCAACAATAACAGAGAAAAGGAGAAATTATTCAATACTTAGGACTGAATGACACTAAAAATACAACTTTATAAATTGTGGAATGCAGCTACAGCAGTACATATAGGACAATTTATTAGCTTTGAATACATTTCCAGAAAACAAGAAACATTGAAATTTCTTAAACTAAGTATTCAACTCATGAAACTGGAAATACTGTAACAATTATATAACTGCAAAGAAAAAATAATCAAGGAAATAATAAAACAAAAATCAATAAAATCAGTAACAAAAAAAACCACAAAGATTAACACAGATAAAAGTGACTATTTCAAAACACCAATTAGATTTTAAAAATCTGGAAAAGCAAAAACAAAAGTAATAGAATAAACAAAAACAGAATAAAAATGGGGTAACAACTATAGACACAATGAGAACCCCAAACCCTGTTAATAGAAGTATATACTAGCACAGCTATTCTACAAGACAATCTGGTGCTATGCATGGATGGTGGGCTGAAATTAAGAAAGCATGTAATTTATGACTCAGCACTCTCATTCTTAGACATATACTAGAGAAATTTTCACATAGGATCATAAGGGTATATGTACAAGGATGATCATCTCTGCATCTTTCATTGTAGCAAAGAGTTGAAGACAACTTAAGAGTCTCCCAGTTATGCCCTTACCCTGCTTTATTTTTCTTCATAGTGTCATCACTATTTGCCATTATGGGTGCTGTGGATACCGTGGAGAAGAAAGCAAAAATCCATGTCCTTGTGGAGCTTTATATTTAATGTCATATGGTAAATAAATAAATATCTTATGTAATAAACAAATATGCAAGTCCTATAATGTTAAGTAGTGACAATGCTCATGCAATTATTTAAAACAGAATAATAGCTGAGAAGCCTCTGTGAGAAGGTGATCTTTGAATAGAAATATGATTGTAGCGAGAGTGAAAGATGAAAATATCTGGGGGAAGTGCATTCTACACAGCAGGAACATTTAGCACAAAGGCCCTAAGACTGAAGAATGCATGATATATTGGTGGTTGAACAGTAAGGAAGGCAGTGTGGCTTGAGTAGAGCAATCGATGCAGAATGGTAGAATTTTAGGTCAAAGAAATAGCCAGGGAGATACAAAATGTAAGTCATGGTTGACCATTATAAAGGCTTTAAATTTTAATCTAAGGATGATGGTGAGTTCTTGGAGAACTTCAGGTAGGGGACTATTATTATATGAACTGGCTGTTTAAACAATTGCCAAACTAGTGTTTAGAGAACCAATTGAAAAGGGAAATGTCAAAAAAGATATAAGAATCAGAAAACTATTGCAGAAGTCCAAGAGGGAGATTGTGGTAGTTGGGATACTGATGACTGTGATGGAAAAGGTTAGAAATGGTCAGATCCTAGATATATTTTGAAGGTAGATCCATCTGGATTTGTGGTGGACTGGCTATGGATTGTTAGAGAAAGAGAGAAGATAAAAGTTTTGTTTTTTTTTTTTTTCCTAAGCAACTGATGGATAGTGGTGCACACATGCTGACGTTTTGGAGAGTGTGTATGAATTAGTTTTGAACAATGAATTGGACAACATAGTGTGCTCCTTCTCAGATGCCCTCAAGTGCCTCATTTCTTTCTTATGATTGGAAGCACTGCTGCATCAGGTTGCTGCTCTTCCACATCTAGATTTAGATGAAATTCCATACCATGTGTTGTGC
>NW_011889106.1:1681489-1683713 GCF_000151845.1 Pteropus vampyrus | reverse complement strand
GACATTCTGTGTGTCACCTCTTTTCCCAGTATCAAATAAAGAATTGCAAGAAAAGCATGGTGGATGTTGTTGCATAGTCAGTGGAACTTTGGAATGGACCCTAACATTACTAAACTTTTAGAGTCTGAAAGTGAGATACTGTAGAGCAAGGAACAATGATGGGCAATTTATTTTAAAGGTGACAGGAAAGTAAAAAGGAGGAGTCAATGATAAATAGAAGGAATAGAAAGACTGGCAAGAAAACAATCAAGTAATGATGTTAAAAGCAAAAACAGAGGAAAAAAAAGAAATAAAAATTCACACAAATGCTTCTCTACAAAAAAGATTCAGGAGTTAGGAAGCCACTGAAATAAAAGTTGAGACTACACATGAACTTAGACTAAAATAATTGTTCCACTAATTGCATGGGATGTAGGTAAAGGTAATGAGCAACTAATTTTAACTTTGTAAATATTAATTAAACACCTCTTACATGCAAGGAACTGACTTAAATTACTGTGAGGAAACAAATGAAATTAGAGACTTCCTACAATTCTGGGTGAAAATGGTTTCAAGTATCAATACCCAGACTGTAATTAATGCTATGCCATCCCTATGGGCATTATCTCCTGATATTTTATATATCTATTCTATTATCTTCCAAAGTTCCAAGTATCTCTCTCTTAAACTGTTATCCAGGGATACCTAAGTTCTTGTGCATATTTTTTGGGGAGATTGAGAGTGAGAATTCTCTTTTTATTGGTCCTCCTTTTTATATTATGCCGATTACAACCTAAGGGCTTTGGCAGCTGATGAATCAAGTGAAGCAATAAAACTGTGACATCACCTGCTTTCTTGGAGACTCTTCAAAAGGAGATGCTCACTTCCCAGTATTATTATAATCAGTGAAAGGGCTCTCCAACCAAACTGGTGAGGACTCATTGGAGTAAAGTTATTTCCTTCTATTCTGTCATGTATAAAAGTCTGTCCCAGGGTGAAGGTATTGGGTAAGCTGTAGTGTCAGCTGCCTTGTGGATATCAGGTAATATCAACATAGGATGCTCTATTCATACTTAGAATGATAAGACATAATCTGTGATTAAGAGAGATGGGGAACATTTCTAACAGCATTGATATCTCAGGGCACTAGTTGTGAAGTTATGCACCTACAACTCTAGAAGACATGATTCATATCATAGTCTTTATAAATAGTGCCCCCTGTGTAATCTTATATGGTGACTCTGGCAAAGCTGTTATTAAGGCTGGAACTGAATTATGAAATAGATTGGAGGCTTAGTCTTTTTGAGAGTATGCCATGAGTTCATGGTTTCAGTAACACAGACTTTTTTTTTTAATAGTTCTTTGTAGGATGATGAGCCCACAGTTATTTTCAGCTGAAAGTCTTCATGCTTTAATAGGCAAGTTTTGAATCTCTTGGCAGTCATCTCCTTCAGTGTAGTTACCTCATAAATCCAGAACTGCTGACCCCCTTTTATTTCTGGAGACTAACTTCTCACAAGTGGGAAGATAAGCAATTCAGAATTTCTTGAAATCCCCTTATATACTTCATAGACAATGGAGTCTTACTTAACCTACACTTACATTAAAGAGACAACACAAGTGACTCTTCACAAAACAAGAAAGATCCACTTCAATGTTGTTTACTGTCCTTAAAGTAGCTAGCAAATTTTTTCACTAAAACATTTTTTTAAAAAGACACATTTTTTTTTTCAGTCTTCAAACATCTTATTATTTGAAGCAATCTTAGATTATAAAAGACTTGCAGAGCTAGCACAGAGAGTTCCTGTACACCTAAAAGGACACATTTTAATACTGTTGGTTTGCCCTTCTGGTAGATCCCTCACTATAGAAATAGGTACAAAGAATAGCCCCTGAATACATGACATAGAAACACATGTCACAGACACATTTGACAATGTGGTAAGTTGTATAAGAGATACAAAGTGCTATGACGGCACAGAAAAGGAGAGATGCTCTTTGCCTTGAGGAAATCAAAAAGCATTACTCAGGAAATGGCATTGGAACTGGATGGATACAGTTTTAGTTGGAAATGATCATGTGGATGATATTTTCAGGCAGAAGGAACAGCATGAGTAAGGACATATACAGAGAAAAAAATGAGGGCTTGATTTAAAAGATAACAAAGAATGCAGTACATGTAGAACATAGAGTACATGATTGAAAATGATTATCAATAAGGTTGGTAAAGTATATTGGGAAATAC
>NW_011889106.1:1675988-1681439 GCF_000151845.1 Pteropus vampyrus | reverse complement strand
TTTTTTTTCAGTCTTCAAACATCTTATTATTTGAAGCAATCTTAGATTATAAAAGACTTGCAGAGCTAGCACAGAGAGTTCCTGTACACCTAAAAGGACACATTTTAATACTGTTGGTTTGCCCTTCTGGTAGATCCCTCACTATAGAAATAGGTACAAAGAATAGCCCCTGAATACATGACATAGAAACACATGTCACAGACACATTTGACAATGTAGTAAGTTGTATAAGAGATACAAAGTGCTATGACGGCACAGAAAAGGAGAGATGCTCTTTGCCTTGAGGAAACCAAAAAGCATTACTCAGGAAATGGCATTGGAACTGGATGGATACAGTTTTAGTTGGAAATGATCATGTGGATGATATTTTCAGGCAGAAGGAACAGCATGAGTAAGGACATATACAGAGAAAAAAATGAGGGCTTGATTTAAAAGATAACAAAGAATGCAGTACATGTAGAACATAGAGTACATGATTGAAAATGATTATCAATAAGGTTGGTAAAGTATATTGGGAAATACTTTGAAGAGAGTTCTTATTTTATTGATTTAACAAATATTTATTATGTCGTTACTGTATACCAAATACAGTTCCTCTACTGGAAATATAATGTAGAACAAGACAAAATCTCTTCTCTCATGGATCATATCTTCCCAAAAGGAAAGACAAGATTTTTGTTACGTAGTCAAATCAATAAATAAAATGACTTCAGATAGTGAAATAAAACTAGATAATGTGATACAGGAATTGGGAGGGAGGGAGGCAGGATCTATTTTAGTTAAAGCAATGAGAAATATTCTCTTTGACTAAGTGACTGACAAGTTTAACTGTTCAATTTGAACTGACAAATGTTGAAAGGGGGCAGTCTCACATAGAGCCAGGACAAGAATCTTCAAGGTAGAGGGAGCAGGTAGTTCAAAGGCCTTGGGACAGAAATGAGTTTGATGTCTTCCAAGAACAATAAAGGAACCAGTATAGATAGAGGGAATTGAGGAGTTAGGGAATTGGTATAGCCTGAGGTAGGCAGAGCTTTTTGGTTTCCTCAAGGCAAAGAGCATCTCTCCTTTTCTGTGCCGTCATAGCACATATCATGCTGGGCACAGCAGGTCATGATAAGCGGGGGTTGTTTTGTTAAATGAGTGTTGCGAACACCCCTAAAGCACATAGAACAGGACCTGGCACAAGAGAATTGCTCGATAAATATTAGGGATGATATGGTGTGCACTATGAGAAGCTGCTTGAGAGTTTAGATCTGAGTAGTGATTGATTTATGTTTAAAGATATTATTCTTGCTGCTGAGTATGTGGAGAATGGATTTCAGAACAGGAGTAGGGATAGGTGGCAAAGTGGAAGCAGCAAAACTCATTAGTGGCTATTGCAGTGTTTCAGTTGAGAGGTGTATTGTTTAGGAGTTTGAACATTACTCTTGTTTCACTAGGGAGCCAACAACACTTTCCGATCAGAAAAGTGACATGATCAAACAGTATTTCACAATTATTAAGTGCAATTATAATTTAAATCACATTTAATCGTATTTTAAATCATAGTTTTCTAAAGAAAATTCTGAAGTGGCTCCAGAGCTTGCTACTTTGATTGCCTTTATGAAATCTCTATGTAGTTTTTTTTTTTTTGGTCGGACTTAAAGTCCAGTTCATTTATGTGAAAAATTTATTAATTCCTCCCACTCCTACCTCATATGCTTATAGGCTTATATATATATGACATCTAAATTGTATATTAATGTTTTGCTTGACCAGTAGTAAGCACAGGCTTTTCAGCACAATGCTCTACATGAAAGCAGATAGTCATGATAGTCATGACTGATGTACTAAACTCTTTATTTCCTTGTGGGAAAATGTGGTCTAAATAACACAAGATAATAATAGTCTGTTTATTCCTTGATACAAAGTTACCACATTTTATTTAGAAATTTCAACCTGTCTGATTACCTTACTATTATTTAATGTTATAGGTGTGTGTTCAAAATATCTTTGTTTAAAAGCTGATGTTGAAATTCAGCCAATTCAGATAACCATTATTCCTTAAACACATTCACTTCTTATGTATGTTAGTGGCGGAATTTTTTAAGCAGCTATCTTCACAGAAATTATTTAGGGAAGGTTTTTATTTAACCAGTTCCTGACTGAATATACATCATTTTATAACATCTTTCCAAGAGTAAATGAATCAATGAATTAAATTACTGCATGTATGGGGAATTGGTTAAGAGATTTATATATGAGATAGTTCTCTAGACTGTGAAAACTCAGAATGGTATTGTTACTATAGTAATGTCACTTCCTTAGTAATTGTCTGATCATTTGATATATTTAATAACAATAAGTAGTTAAGGGAATATGATAGTTATGGAAAACTAAACACATTACAGGGAACTTTCAAACTCTAAGGAACACAGACATTAATTTTGTCATGTGTTTAGCTGATTTCATCTATAGTCTAGAAAATTCTCCAGATTTTATACAATTTTAGAATTTAAGCACTCTTCATTTTCAGTTCTACAATGGCCAATATTAAAAACCTTTATTTTCTGACAAGAAAAAAAGAAACCAACCATTTAATTTTGCAATATAGAGGACAGTTGCTAGAGTATAATTAAAAACATGACGTATTAACAAGTCACCCTCTGTTATGATAGCTTAGCTTTGCTCTTGCGTGACTTAACTAGCTGCAAATTAGACTTGAATCAATCGTCGGCTAGGCCCAGTTCAAGAAAGGGCCATAGAATATCATCTCCCTCAACGTGTTAGCTGTGTAAAGAATACTTGTCACAATGACCTTTAAGCAAATCTTTTTTAAAGGCTCTCGAAGTTGTTGAATGCCTCTGTTTTCTAGTGGTTGAGTGCATCACTCTTTGTTATTCCACTATTAAATACTTGGATTACTAACAGGTAAGTTGTCACTTGAGATTCAATATTAAACAGAAATTGCCAGTGTCATATAAAACTATCACCTTTATTTTCTTTCTTTCTTTCTTTCTTTCTTTCTTTCTTTCTTTCTTTCTTTCTTTCTTTCTTTCTTTCTTTCTTTCTTTCTTTCTTTCTTTCTTTCTTTCTTTCTTTCTTTCTTTCTTTCTTTCTTTCTTTCTTTCTTTCTTTCTTTCTTTCTTTCTTTTTAAGGCAGAACAGAGGACTTGCTATCATTTTTTTTTCTTTAACTTTATTTAATCTACTCCTTTGACAAACTTAAAAAAAGAACTTTCTTATGGTTTTATTGAGTTAATATGTGCTTGCTTTAATCAGAACACTTGAACTGCTTACTACAAATGGGAAAAATAACTGCCAGAAAGGAAAACTTGGTTCACATTAGAGTTTATCTTAAGATGATAAACTTTAATGGAGGAAGCATAGTCCATATTTTTTTGGTGTTAGATTGGGTTCCCATTGTATATCTGCTTAGATTGGCAGTTCTCAAAATGAATGATTTTGTTTCAGTCGTGATGGATATCCTTCACAGATATGTTGGAGTATGAAGGAGAAATAACTTCTTTGGAAACTTGCTATACAATTTCTCTCCCCACCTCAAAAAGATTGCATGTACCTAAGAGACAGATATTTCTATCAACATATGGTTGGAATACTGAGCCTCATGAGACAGATTTTAAGGCAAAAACACGGTGCTCTATTCTTATCTCTTTATGTAGATAATGCAAGAGAAGAGTGTAGAGAATCAGACAACCTGCCATAAAATCAGAGAGCAGAAATACATTCAGCTTAAAATTTCACTTAACCCCTGTCAAGTGTTGCCTTCTATCATTTATCAATTTATTTTTCCTAAACTACCATAGATACTTTGTGTTTTGAAATCTTTTTTGTATAGTGATGTATTACAGATGGATTGCATTTATATCATTGACTCATTCAATAACCATTTATAAGATCAAGACTTTCAAACATTTTATTTTAAATCATTACTGTTTTTTCTTAATATTTTGAAACCCAAATTTTATTTACCTGTTTTGAAAGGGAAGCTTAATTCTATGAGATGCTATATACATTGATTATTGCATTTTAATTATCATGAGAGTGCTTTATTGTTAGTTTGTGTCTGTATATTTGCTTCCTACAATTTTGCTCAATCTTCCCTACACATTTTGAAAAAAAAAATGAAGATTTATGTTTCCTCCATAAAAATGAAGATTTATGTTTCCTCCATAAAAATGAAGATTTATATAATTCCTGTCAACCCAACCCCACGTTTCATATTAAATTAGTATAAAGCACTAATCACTACTGCTGAGGGTAACAAAGAACTAAATTAACATAAGAACCGACTTGAAGGCTCCTTTCTCTGAGCTATTATTGCAATTATATGGAGTAGTGTAGAGTTTGACATGTGTTTATACATGTTAGTTCTATCCCTTGACCTAGTTAAATTTGCTTAATTCAAATAATAAAATTTACTTGAGGATGGAGCACAGGGAGCTAGAACCTAAGAGAGTACTATAAAATGGCACTCATTGCTACTGGTTAACCGGTTTCTTTCTCATAGCATGCCTGCCATCCCAGCCCTAGTGCTTCATCTCTTCTACTTCTTCATTTTGCCTTACCTATGAAAAATAAACGTCACTGTCAGTCTTCCAATGTGATTCCATTTTTCTAGATGAGGCATAAGCAGGAATTAGATGCTGGAGCTAAAGTGTCTGAATTGTCTCTTTCCCTGATATCTTAAGCTAAAGCTAAAAAGAAAAGTATAAAATGAAAATGCATTCTTTCACTATATTTGTCTCTTATCAATACAGCAATATTTATGTTTAATAAAGCCATTTTTTATTTGAGATACTGAGGAAGGATAGGTAAGATGGATTATAATATACAGAATAACTAGAGAGAAACATGCTTTATTAAGAAAAAAAAAATCTTATAATAGGAGTTCCTTGTATTTGCCCATTGTGGATCCCTGAGTGTTGACTTTAATAGGTATAGTATACCGTTCCAATTATCTATATATGAGTACCTAGAGTGGTTAACTTTAGCATTTAAAAAGATAAGAGAACTTGTTGTCTATATTAAATAGTAGATATGATTTTACTATCCACATATATGAACTGTTAAATTTATTCTATGGATTCTGCTATTAATCTCTAGTTCACCTTACCAAGGAACTAGTAATATCTGGTATGGCTTAGCTTCTGGAATAGCTTCTGGATAGTTCAATTTGTTTCCATGTGCCATGTCTCATGTAATTTTAGTTTCACATGGCCTGATCTTATTGAGATACTGGCTTCATAATTATTTACTGATTCTTAATAATTTATGTATGTGGTCAAGGAACAGCTACTAAGTACTAAATCTGCAATCACTGATATTTATGGAGAGTTTTGTTTCCCTTTAGTCTGCCCAGCTGAACACCATAAATGTGCTTTCTATTTTGAGAACTTGTGTTATCTATGGTGACTGTGTGTTTTTTCTATGGTAAATAGTCACTGTTAT
>NW_011889106.1:1670911-1675938 GCF_000151845.1 Pteropus vampyrus | reverse complement strand
TTACCTGTTTTGAAAGGGAAGCTTAATTCTATGAGATGCTATATACATTGATTATTGCATTTTAATTATCATGAGAGTGCTTTATTGTTAGTTTGTGTCTGTATATTTGCTTCCTACAATTTTGCTCAATCTTCCCTACACATTTTGAAAAAAAAAATGAAGATTTATGTTTCCTCCATAAAAATGAAGATTTATGTTTCCTCCATAAAAATGAAGATTTATATAATTCCTGTCAACCCAACCCCACGTTTCATATTAAATTAGTATAAAGCACTAATCACTACTGCTGAGGGTAACAAAGAACTAAATTAACATAAGAACCGACTTGAAGGCTCCTTTCTCTGAGCTATTATTGCAATTATATGGAGTAGTGTAGAGTTTGACATGTGTTTATACATGTTAGTTCTATCCCTTGACCTAGTTAAATTTGCTTAATTCAAATAATAAAATTTACTTGAGGATGGAGCACAGGGAGCTAGAACCTAAGAGAGTACTATAAAATGGCACTCATTGCTACTGGTTAACCGGTTTCTTTCTCATAGCATGCCTGCCATCCCAGCCCTAGTGCTTCATCTCTTCTACTTCTTCATTTTGCCTTACCTATGAAAAATAAACGTCACTGTCAGTCTTCCAATGTGATTCCATTTTTCTAGATGAGGCATAAGCAGGAATTAGATGCTGGAGCTAAAGTGTCTGAATTGTCTCTTTCCCTGATATCTTAAGCTAAAGCTAAAAAGAAAAGTATAAAATGAAAATGCATTCTTTCACTATATTTGTCTCTTATCAATACAGCAATATTTATGTTTAATAAAGCCATTTTTTATTTGAGATACTGAGGAAGGATAGGTAAGATGGATTATAATATACAGAATAACTAGAGAGAAACATGCTTTATTAAGAAAAAAAAAATCTTATAATAGGAGTTCCTTGTATTTGCCCATTGTGGATCCCTGAGTGTTGACTTTAATAGGTATAGTATACCGTTCCAATTATCTATATATGAGTACCTAGAGTGGTTAACTTTAGCATTTAAAAAGATAAGAGAACTTGTTGTCTATATTAAATAGTAGATATGATTTTACTATCCACATATATGAACTGTTAAATTTATTCTATGGATTCTGCTATTAATCTCTAGTTCACCTTACCAAGGAACTAGTAATATCTGGTATGGCTTAGCTTCTGGAATAGCTTCTGGATAGTTCAATTTGTTTCCATGTGCCATGTCTCATGTAATTTTAGTTTCACATGGCCTGATCTTATTGAGATACTGGCTTCATAATTATTTACTGATTCTTAATAATTTATGTATGTGGTCAAGGAACAGCTACTAAGTACTAAATCTGCAATCACTGATATTTATGGAGAGTTTTGTTTCCCTTTAGTCTGCCCAGCTGAACACCATAAATGTGCTTTCTATTTTGAGAACTTGTGTTATCTATGGTGACTGTGTGTTTTTTCTATGGTAAATAGTCACTGTTATTGTTGCAAGGTTTAAAACCTTATTCACTATGAATATTAGTTTTCCTGCTTAGAGTTTTAATTTTATATGGATATTTTATTCTGTAGAAAAATGGACTCCAAGCCACTTCTTCAGCAAAACAATTAAAGATCTCTCATTCTATTGACCACTGTTCCACATCAGCCCCTTACCACTATCAGCAGTAGTCACTCAGAATTTGCTCAGAGAAGTCACAGTTTACTTACTTCCATCTCACTGATACTTACAGAGATGTTAGATTTTGACTCCAGTTTTGTCCTCGGCTCTACATATCTATTGTTGAAGTAATCACTGATGGTACATGCACTTCACAAAACAATGACTTGACATTCAGGTGGCCTAAGACATATATAGAATACCTGAGAAATTTTAATACATACAGTAATATATTTCTAACTACAGAGAGTCTACTAGAAGTCATATATTTGAAAGTGGCTTTTCTCTTCTACTACATTTATTCCTGATCTCTATATGTTGAATTGGATTCTTTATTGAAGACATTCACATTATGCCTTCTGATTGCAGTCCTTCTGCACCTGTCTTTCCCTTCTCAATCACAGTCCCTCCTTGCCCTTCAGTTTTATTGAACTCTTCCCTTCATATTAAGGTCTAGCCTCTTCTTGTATTTATTCTCTGACAGGGTTTGTCATCAGTTTTCTCTATGTCTTCGGCTTTTATTGCTGGTTAGTTGGATGGAGTCCATAATCCTTGGTCTGATGCCAGTTTGAAATATCTCAAATCAATCATTTCTTTTTTAAAATAACAGTGATTTATGAAATTCACATAAAGTAAAATGCAATATTTTAGCTATTTTAAAATGTCCAATTCAGTGACTTCCACTATATTCACAAGGATGTTGAAATATCACCACTATATAATTCTAAAATATTTTTATTTATTATTTATTATTTGTTATATTACAGTTGACATTCAATATTATTTTATATTAGTTTTAGCTGTACAGCATAGTGGTTAAACATTTCTGTAATTTATGAGGTGATCCCCCTGATTAGTCCAGTACTCACTGGGCACTACATAATATTATAATATTATTGACTATATTCCCTATGCTATACTTCACATCCCTGTGGCTATTTTGTAACTACCAATTTGTACTTTATAATTCCAATACCTTTTCACCCAGTTCACAAACCCTCCCATCTGGAAACTATCATTTTGTTCTCTGTATCTATGAGTCTGCTTTGTTTGTTAACTTATTTTGTTCTTTAGATTCCATGTGTAAATGAAATTATATGTATTTGTCTTTGCCTGACTTATTTCACTTAGCATAATACCTTCTAGGTCCATTCACATCACAAATAGTAAGATTTCAATTTTTTTTTTATAGCTGAGTAATATTCCATTGTATATATGTACCATCTCTTCTTTATGCGATTGTCTGTTGATGGGCACTTAGGTTACTTCTTTTCTTGGCTATTGTAAATAGTATTGTAGTGAAAATACAGTGCATAGATCTTTTTGAATTATTGTCTTGGATTTCTTTACATATCCAGAAGTGGAATTATTGGGTTATAAGTTAGTGCTATTTTTACTTTTTTTTTTATCAACAATTACTTTATTTTATGTTATTATTTATTATTTTTTTATGGTGACATTGGTGAACGAAATCCAATAAGCTTCAACTGTAAATTTTAACAGTAAGGCATATATATATTTACACTGTGTGTTTACCTCCTATAGTTAGATTTCTTTCTGTCATCACATATTTGACCCACTTTATCCCATCTACCTCCCAGTTTCCCCTCCCTCCTACCCTCTGTTAACCACTAGTCTACTGTCCATGTCCATGAGTCTCTGTTTGTTTGTCCTGCTCATTTGTTGATTTTAGGTTTATATCTCACATATAAGTGATATCATGTGATTTTCAATTTTTCTGTCTGGCTTATTTCGTTTAGCATGATTATCTCAAGGTCCATATATGTTGTCGCAAATGGCAGTATTTCATCTCTTCTTATGGCTGAGTAATATTCCTTTGTATATATGTACCACTGCTTCTTTAACCAATTATCTATCGTAGGATACTTCAGTTGCTTCCATGTCCTCGCCACTGTGAATAGTGTTGTTATGAGCATCAATGTGCAAATATCTTTTTGGATATGGGTTTTCAAGTCTTTGGGGTAAATACCTAGTAGAGGGATTGTTAGATCATATGATAGATCAATTCTTAGTTTTTTGAGGAACCACCATATTGTTTTCCATAGTGGCTGTACCAATTTGAAGTCCCACCAGCAGTGTATGACAGGTCTTATTTCTCCACAACCTCTTCGACATTTGTTATTACTTGTCCTCTTGATTATAGCTATTCTAACAGGTGCAAGATGGTATCTCGTTGTGGTTTTGAGTTGCATTTCCCTAATAGCTAGTGATGTTGAGCATCTTTTCATGTCTTCTAGGGAAAAGTAACTATTCAGGCCCTTTGTCCATTTTTTGATTGGATGGTTTGTTTTTTCTTGTTTTTATTGAGTCATGTGAGTTCTTTGTACATTTTGGATATTAGGTCCTTATCGGAGAAGTTGCTTGCAAATATATTTTCCCATTTAGATAGTTGTCTTTACCATGTTGACGGTTTCTATTGCTGAGCAGAAGCTTTTGAGTTGGATGTAGTCCTATTCATTTATTTTAGTTTTTACTTACCTCGCCTTTGAGGTCAAATTCATAAAATCCACTTTAAGTTCAAGATCCTTGTGCTTAGTTCCTATGTTTTCTTCTATGCATTTTATTGTTTCAGGTCTTATATTCAGGTCCTTAATCCATTTTGAATTAATTTTGATGTATGGTGATAGGCAACAGTCTAGTTTTAATCTTTTGCAGATGGCTTTCCACCTTTCACAGCACTATTAATTGAAGAGGTTTCTCTTTCTCTACTGAATATTTCTGGCTTCTTTAACAAAAATTATTTGCCCATATAAATATGGGTTTACTTCTGGACTCTCGATTCTGTTCCACTGTTCTGTGTGTTTGTTTTTCTACTAATACCATCTTGTTTTGTTTACTGTCCCTTTGTAGTATAATTTGAAGTCAGGCAGAGTGATGCCTCCAGCCTCGTTCTTTTTTCTCAGAATGGCTTTGGCTATTTGAGGTCTTTTGTGCTTCTGTACAAATCTGATGATTTTTGATTCCAATTCTTTAAAAAATGCTGATCAGATTTTGATGGGGATTGCATTAAATCTATATAAAGCTTTAGGTAATGAGGTCATTTTAACTCTGTTAATTCTTCCAACCCAAGAACACGGAATACCTTTCCATTTCTTTGTATCTTCTTTTATTTCTTTTAATAGGGTCTTATACTTTTCATTATATAGGTCCTTCACATGTTTCGTTAGATTTATACCTAGGGATTTTATTCTTTTTGTTGTAATTGCAAAATGAATTATTTTTTCCACTTCTTTTTCTGACACTTTATTATTAGAATATAGGAACACTAAGGATTTTTGAACACTGATTTTGTATCCAGAAACTTTACTGTATTTGCTTATTGTTTCTAGTAGGTTTCTTGTGGAGTCTT
>NW_011889106.1:1670567-1670861 GCF_000151845.1 Pteropus vampyrus | reverse complement strand
GAATTATTTTTTCCACTTCTTTTTCTGACACTTTATTATTAGAATATAGGAACACTAAGGATTTTTGAACACTGATTTTGTATCCAGAAACTTTACTGTATTTGCTTATTGTTTCTAGTAGGTTTCTTGTGGAGTCTTCAGAGTTTTCTATATAGAGAATCCTGTCATCTGCAAATAGTGACAGTTAGACTTCTTCATTTCCTATTTGAATGTCTTTTATGACTTTCTATTGCCTGATTGCACTCGCTAGGACCTGCAATGTTATATTGAATAACAGTGGCCATAGTGGACAGC
>NW_011889106.1:1653249-1670517 GCF_000151845.1 Pteropus vampyrus | reverse complement strand
CTAGTATCTTATTTAGGATTTTTGCATCTGTGTTCATGAGAGATATTGGTCTGTAGTTTTCTTTTCTGTGTGTTATCTTTACCAGAATTTGGTAACAGGATACTATTGGCCTCATAATATGAGTTGGGAAATATTGCCTCCTCTTTGATTCTTTGGAAGAGTTTGAGGAGAATAGGTATTAAATCTTCTTTGAATGTTTGGTAGGATTCACTTGTGAAGCCATCTGGTCCTGGACTTATACTTTCTCTAGTTTTTTGATGTTTATTTTAATTTCCATACTATAGATTGGTCTATTTAGATTTTCCAGTTCTTGATTCAGTCTAGGAAGGTTGTATTTTTCTAAGTACTGGTCCATTTCTTCTAGGTTATTATTTTTTGGTGTTATATATTTTTCCATAGTATTCTTGTATGATCCTTTGTATTTCTGCAGTGTCTGTCATAATCTCCCCTATTTCATCCCTGATTTTGTTTATTTCTGTCCTGTCTCTTTTTTCTTTAGTGAGTCTAGCCAGGGGTTTGTCAAATTTATTAATCTTTTCAAAGAACTGGCTGTTTCTTGCATTTCCTTTTTTTTTTTTTCAGTTTCACTTATTTCTGCTCTATTTTTTATTATTTCTTTCCTTCTGCTGACTTTAGGTTTCATTTGTTCTTCTTTTCCTATTGTTTTTTTTTAAGATGGAATGGAATGTTAGGTTGTTTATTTGGCCTTGTTCTTGTTTTTGGAGATAGGCCTTTAATGATATGTATACATATGGGATTAACAGAAAGAAAATAACATCGATTTTTGAATAACTCTATTAAGTTTAAACATTATTCATGTTTCTCAAAGCCTCTCTCATACACACACACACACACACACACACACACACACACACACACACAGCAACTAATCATTTAAAATATGTTTAAGGAGTTCTGAAAAATATTTTTTTTCTAAGTTTGAGAAAGCAAGTGATAAACTTATTAAGTGAAATAAAATAGCTAAGATTTTTGAGTTTCTACTTTTTTCAGTTCTTATATTAAGTACTTTATATCAATTTAATCTCTTTATTCAAAGTTCAAGGCAACTTATCAAATAATACTTTTAATGTTTCAATTTTATACTTATTACCCAAATATGTTTTATAAATATAAGGCACTGTTTTGGGTATTTGTGCTGAGATGTCTTACAATCACATAAAAAATTATGAATTAAATAAGTTTTGAATAAGTGAGGAAGAGGTAGAAATCATCTTTTTAGAGGGTAAGATTTGTAGACTCCACATTGTGGGACAGAAATGTGATTTAAGCCTTGCAGGGCAAATTTGACTTTACTAGATAAAGAAAGTGAGGCTTTTTGCATAGAGAAATCACATGAACAAACATGTAAACGTAAAAACTGCAAAGCTA
Source organism: Pteropus vampyrus (assembly GCF_000151845.1). Lineage (NCBI taxonomy): Eukaryota > Metazoa > Chordata > Mammalia > Chiroptera > Pteropodidae > Pteropus > Pteropus vampyrus. Next base: position 1,669,128 of record NW_011889106.1, on the reverse strand, counting down.
CAGTTTGACTAATGTAGTGTAGTATTTGTATTTTAGAATAATGGGGGTTTATGTTGGAAATAAATGCTTGAATGGGAACATAGATGACTCTGGATACTAAAGAAAGGAGTTCGACTTTTGCCTACAGGATATATTTATTTTTAATTTAAAGAAGGAGATAGCATAATATTAACTAATTTTGAGGAAACAATTTCATAGAGATAAACAATAATCTACCGATGTAAGACATGTCCAAACATGTATTTTTATGAGTTTATTTGAGCCAAACTGACAACATAGGCAGGAGAGAACAAGATTTCAAATGCTCCAGAGAATAACAGTTTTGTAGTTTATTTTATGCATTTGAGATTAAGAAGGGAACTTAAAGAAGATTACATGATGGTGAGAGAAAGCAAGGTAGAGATTGGATTACAGAATAGTTAAACTCATGATTTAGAAGGAGGGATCTGAAAGGGTGGGTAGGCATTAAAGAAAGAACTCTGAAAGGGGGCATTTCAAAGGTGTGTTAAGCTAAATGCACAGAAACAATGAGAAATAATGGGCAGGGTTTGCTAATAGCAAAAAGATAAGCCTTTTAGGAAAGAAGTTATACACTTGAGTGTGACTACCTACCATGACCTGCGCCCAGTTAGGAATTTATGATTAGATCACCCTGTGAGGTCTCTTTCCATGAAATCCTTTTTTTTTTTTTTTTAATCCACATATCCAAGTTAATTGCTTACTTTAATGGTTAAACTTGAAGAAATGAAGGCCTAAACTGAGGAGGTGAACAAGAAAATAGACAGAAAAGAAAGACAAATCTTATGGTAGGAAAATAGGGTGAGCTTCTTAGCTGAATAGGAGAAGGAAGCAAATCTGAGATGGTGCCAATGTTCAGTGTCCTAGTGTCTGAATGAAATCCTTAAGCAAAATAATAAATTAAAGTGTTACTATTGGGAGCAATCTAAGTCCATCGTTGTCTCAGTGGTACTGGGGGCCTCGGTCCTTTCTGCCAACACAGTAAAGAATTACAGATCAGCAAAGGTTAGGAAAAGTAAGATTTATTTAAGTAAGTTTCAAGAGAGAAATAGGCTACACCAGAGAGGGCTGAAGCCCTGTAGAGGTGGAGAGGTCTGTCATATCTGAGCTGTAATAGGTGGTTACCAGTGTGGTGCTTGCTGATTGATGTGTAAGTTCATTTTGAATTACAGTTGGCTCTTATGTAACTTACTGTCAATTGCACATGCACCTTCCCAGAATTCAGTCTGTTGTAATTAGATTCATGAACTTCTGGGTATATACATAACATTATAATACTGGTATAATGAGGCTGAGGTGAAACGAAGGTCAGGTACTCTACTGCACATGCGTTTGCAGTTGGTCTAAACTAGTTGGTATGCTATGGTTATTTATTTCCTTGTACCGTTGTAGCTGCCAGCCCCTGATAGACACACGGACCACCAGAAATTAGTGAGTTATAGGAAACATACTCTGTATTCAGCCAGCTGGGTCTGCCAGGGGTACGCAGACCCCAAATTAAACAGCCCCGAAATGTAGAGGTACAGGGTTTTTAAGCCCTAAACCCCATTCTTCATCCTGTTTGAACACACAAGTCTATTTTTCTTCTTTTTACTAACTGTCAACCCATAGGTTGGGTGTACAGAAGCAGAAAGCTTATTGTTAGAGCGTTATGTTCCTTCCCATGGGCGATAGCCAAACAGTAATTTTCCAACCAGCACAGTACTCCATGATGTAAGGGTATTATTATTTGAAAAATGAGTTTTTCCTGGGAGGTTCAGGAGTGCCCTTTTGGATAGACTATCATGTTGTCATTTCTATGATTGCAGAGCTGGGCCTTTGCTCCCATCTCTCATGGCTACCTAACTACCTAACAAAAGTAGATAGTTGAATGTGGATAAAAGAAAAAGTGTTATGTTTTATGTCCCTGAGTTTGAGGTGACAATCCAGAAATGTCCAATAAGTATATAAAAACATTAAAATGAAGCTCAGGAAAGAGGACAAGAATGAATGAAAATAATGGCTGAAGGAGGGTTATCTTAGAGATAACATAGTATGGGAGTACTCACTAAGAGAGAAATAACAAAGAAAATCCAGAGTCAAGGTTAGAACTTTGATAGAATGTCCAATTTTCCTCCTTCAGCTACAAGGCAGCATTAAAAATGGTTAGAAATGGAGGATCCGGAATCAAGGAGCACTTGTCTAAATCCAGGCTTTACCTCTTTTCAGCTATGTGAAGAGGAAGGTGACTTAACTTCTCTGAGAGTCAGTTTTCTCATCCACTAAATAAAGATTCTAATAATAGTAGAGGCTTGTTGAAAGAATTCAATGAAATAATGCACGTAATCAGCACAATGCTTTAAACATAGTATGAGTTCAAAAACTTTTATTATTATTATTATCATTATTATTATCATCATTCTTAAGATTTAATATCTTTTAAGATTAACTTTAAAAAAAATTTTGTCCCCACTACTCAGCTACAACCACCGTTGTCAAGATTATGGTTGACCTCTACCTTACCAAATCCAGTGGTCAGTTCTTAGTCTTTATCTTGGCTTCATAACAATATTTAACAGAGTTGATCATTCCCTCCTTGTAATACTTTTTTTCATTTGGCCTCAGAAACTCCTGGTCTCCTTCCTACATCACTAGCTGTTAATTTTCAGTCTTTTTTGTTTCCTTCCTCTATGTACACCTCTAAATAATAGAATGTCCTAAGGCTCAGTTCTCAGCCATTTTTTTTGTCATATGAATTCCCATGGAATTGTCTATATGCTCGACTTGAATTTATATCTCCAGTCCAATCTCTTCTTTGAATTACAAACACTCATACATCTACATGACCTTTCTACTTGGTTACCTAGTAAACAGATCTAACATAAAATGTTCAAAAGAACTCTTGTTTCCCACTCCCCAACTTGTTCCTCTCATAATTTACTCCTTCTCAGTAAATGACAACCATCCAGTTGCTTAAGCTTAAAACCCAAGAGTCACTCTTAATCCTTTGCTTTCTCTTACACCGTTATACTTAAACCATCAGCAAATACTTTAGAAATAAAGATATCTTGTATGATTATGTCTCACCACCTTCACCATTATTATCTTAGTCCAAGCCACCAACATTTCTCATCTGAACTTTTGCAATAGTCACAAAACTGGTTTTTCGTGCTTCCTTACTTGTCTCCTTTAACACTGTGTTCTGAACAACAATCAAAATGAACCTTTAAGAGATTTTAAATCATGCCGCTCAGATTCTCTAATGGCTGTAAAATTACTCTCAGAGTAAAATACAAACTCCATACTATGAGCAACAAGGCTGTGCATGATCCAGCTCTGGACTCTATTTCACCTCATCTACTACAACTCTATCTATGCCAGCCTTCTTATTGTCCCTTGAAAACATTCAGTTCTTCTCCACCTTAGGAATTAATTTTCTGTTGCCATTATCATCGTGAGAAACCTGTAGAGAATATTTTTATAATAGTTTATTTAAGCCAAAATGATTACATGTCAGTAAGCAAGATCTCAAATGCTCTGGAGAATGATAGTTTTGCAGTTTCTTTTATACATTTGGAATTCTAAAAAATAATTGTAAGAAAGATTACATGAAGGTGGAAAAAAGCAAAATACAGGATAGTCAACAAGATTTTGTGCTCCCTCAAGGGTCGTCATGCCTGTGTGGGTTCTGGAAAAGAGGATTACTTCTGGCATTTCAAAGACTGGTTAACCTAGATGCATAAGAACAATGGACAGAGCTTGCTTAAAAACCTTCCACTAAAGTTATAGGCTTGGGGCTTGACTACCTACCATAATTTACCCAGTTAGGAATTTGTGATCATATCACACTTTGAGGTTACTTTTGGTCACTAAACTTGTATGTATCCCCTTTTTTGTCCGCACCATTGCCTTTGCTTGAAATATTCATCACCATCAAACTCCTTCATTTAATTCAGATCAGGTCTCTGCTTAAATGCCACTTCTTCAGGAAGGTCTTTCTTCCCATAGTATATAAAATAGCTCCAGATTCACTCTCCTCTTATCCTACCTTGTTTTCCCTCTTAGTACTTTTCACTGCTTGACATTATGTTATATTATATTTTATTATATTATGTTATACTTTTGTCTCTTTATCTCTTCATTTTTACTTTTTATCTTTATCTTGTTTATTTTGTTATCTTGTTTAGCTTATTATTAGTAAAAAAAAAATGTATTTTTCATCACCAAAATGTAAGCTCCTTCCTAGGCAAACTGTTTTGGTTATGTTAGTTATAAGTATCAAATTTTTGTTAGAAAATTTTATATTTTTTGGATCAAAAATATGTTGAAGATGGCATGCATTCTGAGTTAATGAGATATAATTATTTTTAAAAAAATTCTACTTGTCTGATAAGTGTTCTAATTCATCCCTAATGATGAAAAGTTACACAAAATAAATGATTCAAAGAGTTTAGAATCTGGTCATTTCTATTTTTCTATTTAAATGGACTTCTTTATAAAAAAGATCATCAGTATACAATCAAAAAACATAAAAACATTTACACACATAAAAAACAAGCCTCGATTAAAGCTAATTTATCTTTCTTTTTACTTTTGTTCATGATGGAAAACAATCTCCATTTCACCCTCTGTCTGAAGAGCAGTGTAGCTGCAATTTCTCCAGTTTTATTATTCTTTATAAAATGGATTACTTTCTCCTAGAGGCTGCTGCTCCTTCTCATTCTTTTCTTTCCTTCTCCTCCTCTTCCTTCTCTGAAGCTATTAAAATCAAAGCAGAGAAATCTAGAAACTGGCTGACCACAATATCCTTTGAGCGAGAGATGCTATTTTGAAAATAAATAAGCTTTTCTAAATAGAACTTTCTAAATGAGAAACATGTAATGATTTAATGATTTTCTTTGAGTCAGCTTTTGCAAGGAGTTTCATGATCAATGACCAAATCCTTCCTCTTATGACATTCCTTCCACTTACTAATTTTTTGTTTGTTAAAACATAAATGCCTCTAAGAAGACTCATAGTAATAATAAATTTATTAGATCTCCTGCTGAAAAGTTTTCAAAAGTAAAGAGAACTTGAGAGCATACTCTTATAAAGGAGACTACACTACTGAGAATAGGAGAAAAGGAAAAACAACGAGTATAGAGGGAGGATAAAAATAAACTTAGCATACTTAATGTTTTTCTACCTTTTCTTTCTTCCTCCTCCCTTTTTCTTTTCCTTTCTCTTTTCTCCTTCTCTTTTTACTTCCCTCTTTCTTTTCTTCAAGATATTTATCTTGCACTGTTCTAGGGTGATAAGAGTACAATGGTGAATATAGTCCTTGCTCTCATTAAACTTAGTATTTGGTGAAGGAGGTACAGATATTAACCAACTAGTTAATAACTCTCACAAATATATAAGTAAAAATTGGATAAGTGTCTTGAAAGAATGATGAATTATGTTACCAGAGTTTATAGGAGTTGTTTATCAATTAGGCTTAAATTTAACTGAGAGTAAGAGAAATTCATAAACCATAGTGAATTAAACAAGATAAATGCCATCTCTCATATGAAAGTCCAGAAGAAGGCTATCAGAACCGATATTGCAGCTTTTTTACATAATGTCCTTAGAGACTCAGACTTACGTCAGCTCATCACTCTATCCTCCAAAGCTAGGGTAATGCTCTCACCCTTATGTTCTAAGATGGTAGCCATCATATTTAATCTTCAGGCACCAGAATAAAAGAAGGAAGGAAGAAAGAAGTGAGTAATGAATTTATGTGACTTGAGCTGAGAACTCTGTTTTAGTTTTGTTACTTGAACTAAAAGCTGAGTGAGGTAGGAATAGAATTTAATTTGGATAAGAAATGAGAAAAGAACATTTTAAGCAAAAGGAACAGCAGTGCAAAAGCCCTGTGTCAGGATGAAGCATAGCGAGCAGAAGGGCCTTTGTTTCTATTTTAGTGTATCTTGTAACAGTAATTTTGTATCTCATATTGTAATTAACCACATTCATTAAGATAATTTAGTATAGAAAAAAAAATCTTGATAGTTTCTTCCATTTCTTGAAGGACTTGGCTTAGAGTTTTAAAGACTGTTATTTATACTGCTTGCTTTTTTCCCATATGTAAGATTTCGAATTTTACATGAGATTTTTTTTTTGCAACAAGATTTTGCCACACCTTATACTGAAAAAAATTAAAACACAACATTGCTATGCATGTCTTAAAAATAATATTTTCCCTCAAAATATGAATCAAAGCTTTTTGATTAATGTAAATAATATTTCTTAATAAACTTATTTCAAAAACGGTAGAATTCAGAATAGATATTATTAAATAACATTTTTATATGGCCCTTTTATTTGTGGATAGCATAACTCAAAGTTGAGAATAGTTGCTCTTCTTAATTAATTTGTTAATAGTTCTTTCATTACCAAGTAGTTCTTTTTTAAAAAAAATTTCAATTACAGTTGACATTCGACATTATTTTATATTGGTTTTAAGTGTATATCATAGTGACCAGACATCCACATAATCTACAAAGTGATCTCCCTTACCAGTCTAAGACTATTAATGATCTTAACAAGAAGAAACAATTTCAGCATTGTCTCAGGACTGGACTTTTTAAGATATACTCTATTTTTAGTACAGCAGGTCCTTGAATAACATTGTTTCACTCAACATCGTTTCATTATAACTTTGATGAGATGCTGTAGGAACTTAACTTATTTATATAAATTAGCCTATGTTAAAATTGTTTTCGTTATATGTGGTTTTGCTTAAACTTGTTGAACCTATCGATGATGTTAAATGAGGACTTACTGTAATTCATTTCCTTTATTATCAGCTCTTTAAACTGCATGTTAGTAAGCACATAGTTATGTATATTTTCCCAAATTTAACACAGTGCCTTTATTAAATGTGTCACTCTATTAGCAATAATATTTAATAGTTGAATTTGGGAACCAGATAATGTATCAAATTAACATGAAATAATTTCAGAATTATTGTCTAACTTTCGAAGAAAGTTAATATATATGATTTTTTAAATTTTTGGAGGAAAAGTTTTTGCTCTAAAAAAGAATACTCAAAGTCAGCAAACAGGATGATCATGGCATTAGTGTTAAGGTAAATAATACAAGAGTTTTCAAATGTCTGTGGCTTCTCCACGATTATTATTTATAGTGAAGACCTGATCATAAGTGTAATTTTTTATCATTTTATTTTAAAATTAAGGGAAGTCAAAGAAGTTTATTTATTGCACAAAGCATTAATTTATTTTTGTCCTAATTCGCCTTTTTAAGATTATAATGTTAACTCTTACAAGATTTTTCCTATGACTTTGCTTTCAAAGACATAAGCAGCTCCTTTTTTTCTTTATGAAATCTCTTAGAAAGTAAAAGAGGTAGGCAACAAGGGAATTAGACTACTTTTGACATAATACAAGGTCATATATGTGAAGAGACTATATATTGTTACACTCCTGAGCTTAGAATCAATGGAAATTTGATTTAAGATGTTCAATATGATCTAGATACAGTAATCATCTTGACAAGAATTGAAATCTTCTATATAACAAATATGATGACTACCAAATTTTCAAAATCTTCAGGATTTCTATAGAAATCAGGTAGCACTTGGCAGATTTAAGAGAATTAGTTATAACATTAAGTAGTTCTATGATCTTGGATTGATGGTTCTCAAACACATTTTTAGAAATAGAACCCTGCTGAAATAAACAAATGAAATTGTGAGGCTTTGGTTTAAGTAGGGTGAAGGCGTCTGTGCTCCCAGCATTTGTCCTTTTCTTTTTCTTTTACAATTCCCCTAAGACACCTCTGAAGACACTAGAGATGTTTCTGCAATCCAATTCCTAAGCATCCCTGATGCTAAATAAGAAAATTATATCAATCACTGGGTGGGAGAGATAGTGTGTTGTATTTGCATGAAAATGTAAGTGATAACATTTTGGTGATTTTGATATTTTTATTAAAATTTTCATTCATTCATTTATTGATTTATTCAGCTCAGTCATTGGAATCTCTCTCCCTGAACTTTGGATCCTGAGACTAGTAAAACAAGAATGGAAGGAAATGCTAGAATTAATTGAACTCAGCAATTGTGCCCTGACAATTGAGGAGATTATTCTCTCTCCACTATAATTCCTGTGTTGCTTTCAAATATATTTCTCCAGTTTTCCTATCCACCACTGACCTACCTTACCTTTAACAAAATACTCCTAAAGGATATGCATCTTCTGTAACCATGAAAAACTAAAATTTAAGGGCCAGGATTTGCATGCCTGGATTCTCAAGAATCTCGGACTGTCTATTTTAATAATATTTGAGGTATCCGTATCTATGATTTTCTTTTAGTTCAATTATTCCAATAAATTTATATTCTGAACACTAGCAAAAGTTGTAGTTAGTGGGGCTCTGCCTCTCTATTCTGGAATAGACCCTTGGTTTAGATAACTAAAGATATGGATAGAAGAGTCTTTGATTTTGGTAGCATAGCATTCAGTCAGACACTGGGGTTATGTAAGCCACTGCCTCAAACACTACTCCATTATACATCTTTATTATTTCTATATACTGCTTATCAATGTTGTATTTATATTTTGGGTACAAATTTCAGACATTATATGTTTATCTTGGGGCTCTGAGTGTCCCTCCCAAGTGCTTGCTTTCCACAGTATTCTGAATTACTTTCTTCAGCAGCATGCTACCTTGGATATAACCTATGTCTGTAAGAGCTCAATAGGAGGGCTTAACCACTCCGTAGGTAGGATTGCTTATCACCATTTTCCTTAAAGCACTACATAGGCACCCTTATCTAGAAGTCTGATTTATAGTGGAGCAGGAGATGAAGAGTCCATCATTATTAATCTGAAATCAAGAATTTATTTCTATAGAACTATGGGAGAAAGACAACTAGTAGATAAACCTGGAATTTGGTCTCATGTCTGTTTGATATAGTTATAGGTTGTTATCAACTCTATATTTCTTAATATCACAGGAATTACAAGAAAAACACAAGTATTTTGCAACTTAAACTTCTTTCACTGGTTAAATAAAGTTAAGGAAACTTGTTTCTCTGATACCCTTGTGTGGATAATTTCTGTAGCTGGCTCCTTTTTACAATCAGTTTGGACAGTAAGCTTGAGATATTTACATATTATAGAGACAAAGGAATAAAGATTTTGGGACTTTTGTATAAATAGCAATTGTTGGCTACATCAACCTCCACAATTTACTTGAAGTTCAATAATCAAGTAAGATAAAGGGCATATCATTTAAGCAGTTGGAAATCCTGGGGGTTGCATAAGCATTTTGTGGCAGGAAAAATGGATATGGAAATGTGAGGCTCATAATTAATCCAAATTAAAATGCAATCACTGCTTCATTTGTTCAGATAAATTTGTAGAACTATAAGACTTCAGATACATGAGAACCGAATGAAATTATACACATACATAAAAGAAGAGAAATTATGAAAGAAATATGATATTTCATGTATATAATTGTAGTAAAAGTGTAGAGAGGAAACTGACTCAAGATTTTTTAAAAAGCAAATTGATTAGGCTGTTAATATTTTCATTTCCTTTTGATTGGTTATATCTACCACTTTTTTATCGCAAAATAAAGGAACTATTGCCTCCCCTTCATTTATCAAAAAAGAGAAGGATCTCTGCAAGTGAAAAAACACACATCTCAAATATCCTTAAAATCTTAAATTGAATCATTAAAAAATAGCAATAGCTCATGTAAACAGTTATGTTATGACATAATGAATAAATCACATAAATCATAAATTTTACCTTTAATTAGAGAGATATAATTCTCTATTAAAATTAAGTATCGGTCTTTAAGGTTTTGAAGATTAAATTGGATCTGAACTGAAGCCCCATAAATAATTAAACTTACTATACTACATGAATTTTATGATCTTTGAGTTGAATAAATTTTTTGACCTGGAATTTCAATTTATCTTCTCAATTTAGAAGAGAAAATTTTGAATTAATTAGCTATGTGAAGAATACATTCTCATTTTTACATATATTATGATACTGAAACTTGCATCAACATTTTATATAGCTATTTATCTCAGAAATAGGCAGTATATATAAGTTTCTTACTAAATATATGATATCTTTTCTTTGACCGTTTAGAGTTAGTTGGAAACAATAATAGTAAAGCAACTATCACTAGGCGTTTTGTTTAAAAATATTTTATATTATTGAGTCACTTAGAAAAAGAAAATATGCAAAGAGATTGAATCTTTTATGATACTAATGTCTTCCCTTAGATGTATAAAAAGTTGAACTCTAACATCAATTATTGGAAAGGGTTAAAAAAAGAAATGTAGAAAAAGTCTTCAGTGAACAACTTTACTTGTAGAAATACAACAAACATAAAAATGAGCTTGACATAATGAGTAAGAATTCTGGGGTAAATCTGTTAAACATCCCTTCAGATGAACTATGCATATTTGTTGGATTTAGGAGCTATATCCCTGTTTCCACACGTAATCCGAAAAAAAAAAAATTAAAGGGAACGTAATGATTAAGGGTAAAGTGGATAAGAAAACATTTTGCTTTCTGCCGGCAAAGGATAATCTTATTAAAACAAAAAACAAAAAACAAAAAACAAAAACAAAACAAAACAAACAAACAAAAAAAAAACTATCCAATCTACCCAAACTGGGAGAAACTGGATATATCCTAAGAACTCTGGTACATTCAAGTTTTCCTTTTATATGTGTCACTGAATTCTTTTTGTGCCTAGAACAGTACCTGGTTTATACATGCTACTCAGATAATATTATAATTTCTGTCCTTTTTCCTTTTCTATCTCACTCTCTATACTCTATAATTCTCATTTGTATCTTTTTTTAAAATGCTTTACTTTTAAATTTTTTTCTTGCCTAAGTTCTAGTTTAAGTTTTCACAGTTTTCACTTTTTTAAGATAATTGAGCCTAGATTTTTCTTTCTTTCTTTATTTTTATTTATTTGTTTTTTATCCAAGATGTTTTAAAGTATACACTTGGGATGCTTGGATCTAAATCCCAGCAACATTATCATTAGTTGTGTGACCTTGATCAAGTTACATAATCTCCATCTTCCTCAGATTCCTCATTTGTAAAATGAAGATGATAATAACAACTTCCCCATTAAATTAATGTGATGGTTAAATGAGTTAATTTATGTATAACATTGAGAATGGTGCCAAGTACAGGGTAAGCGCTATTAAAGTATTAATAATAATAATAACAAGAACAACGATAATTACTGTAATTATTTTCAAGATTATGTCTTTGTTGGTCACTGATTCCTTTTAATATAATCTATTTTTCAGATATAAAATGTTCAAAACTATATTTTTAGGATTTTAACAAAAAATATTTTGGAGTGACATCAGAAGCATGGTGATGTGAGAGATCTCCCTGGATCTCTCACTCTAAGTAACAACAAGCTAAACATCTACAACTCAACAAATAACACCCAATTGCACACAAACACATCTGAGAGATCTGCATATAAGAGCATCCAAAGGTAGACGAATCCACAGGAGACTGGGAGGCAGATTAGGAGTATGAAACAAAGGAGCTGAATTACGCAGCCAGTGCTCCGTGCAGGAGAAAGGAACATTTCACTACCAGGTCTTGGCCTTTTGACACCTGCAGCAATGCTGCCTGAGTTATAAGCATATTCCATGCAGCAGAGACCAGGAATCAGGGCAAAGAACAGGACAGAAACTGAGAGTGGAGGGGTGACAACTGTTGCTTAGCAACTGCCATTGCCAAGCTAAAGGCTGAGTCACTGAGCCTGGCTGTGAACACCCACCAATTCAAAACGTGCCCTCCCTGCTCTCCCCCGCACCACCACCCCGCACACACACACAACCTCCCAGACCTAACACCACTGAGACACAAAGGAATTTCTGCAACCAGTACTGAAACATACACTACAGCTGGTACCACAGATAGGCACCGTGATACCGAAGCAAGACAGCTGAAACCTGGGGGACAACACTAAGGGAAGAGAAATAGCCACACACACTGCAGACCTCTCACAATCAACCCTACCCCCCCCACCCCCCCCAGTCAGGCAGAGTCAGAAGGAAGCAGTGGGACATTACATCTGACTGTTGGGGTAATAATGGGATTTCAGGACCTATTCAGGCGCTCATACTCCCATCGCCCATTGTATGCTTTCACAGGGGTGGAGCCCAATGACTGAGTGACCTGAACACAGAGGTACACAGACATATACCAGAAAGAAAAGGGAATTTTTACCCTTAAAGCAGATATCCAAGAGGCTTGGACATCACTTGCTGAAAATCAAAAGAAAAACCCCTTCTTATCAACCTCTTAAAGAAATATCACTATAAGATACGTTTTCTTTAAAAAATAAATAAATAAATAAAAAACAAAGTACACTCCCATTAAATCCCAGGCGGAGAAATAGTCAAATACCATGAACAACCAAGGTGACAAGGCAGCTCAGAAAGAAAGATAAAAATCTCTGGAAAATAAGCACAAAGACATAGAAATCTGCAGTTTAAGTGATTGAGAATTCAAAATTGCACTTCTGAAAAAATTTAATGAGATGAAGAAAATTCAGACCAACAGTTCCAAGAAATTAAAAACAAAATAAATGAACAAAAAGAATATTTATCAAGGAGGTTGAAACTCTAAAAAAAGAACCAAACAGAACTTCCAGAGATAAAGAACACACATTTAAAGAGAGAAAGAATGAAGTAGCAAGCTTGAAAATAGAGCAGACCAGATGGAGGAAAGAAATAGTGAAATTAAAGACAGAAATCTGGAAATGACATAGAATGAATGAGAGAGACGAGAATGAAAAATAATGAGAGAACTCTGCAAGAACTGTCTGACACCATCAGAAAAAGCAACATAGGAATAATGGGTATACAGGACAGAGAAGAGAGGAAGAGAAAAACAGAGAGCATATACGAACAAATAGTCGACGAGAATTTTCCAAACCTATGGAAAGAACAGGATATTCAATTCCAAGCAAACAGAACACACAATTACCTCAACCTGAAAAGGCCTTCTTCAAGACACATTATATTAAAATTGCCAAAAATTAACGACAAAGAAAGAGTTCTCAAGGCAGCCAGGGAAAAGGAGACAGTAATTTATAAAGGAAAACCCATCAGATTATCATTGGACTTCTCAGAACAAATCTTATAAACAAGAAAGGAGTGGAACAAAATATTCAAACTATTGAAATTAATTACCAGCCAAGAATAATATATCAAGAAAAGCTATGATTTACATGTGACTGAGACATAAAGACTTTTCCAGATATACAAAAGCTGAGGGAATTCTCTACCACAAGTCCTGCATTAGAAGAAATCATGAAGGGAGTCATTCTGCCTGAAGCAAAATGACAAAAAATACATAACTAGGAGTAAGATGACTAACAAGCAGACAGAAACAAAAAAAGTGAAACCCTTGTAAAAAACAGGGTGCTATAAGCTTAAATATTATATAATGTTGATGACTCCATAGTGTAGTGGTTAGCATGTCTGTTTTACATGAAGAAGGTCTTGAATTCACACCCCAAGTGGAGCCACAGACCTTACCCTGGGTGCGCCAGGCCCCGGGTGTATGCCATGAGCATGTGGGAGGAGATGTCCTGCCTTCAGAGATCTAGTTTTTAAGGAGAAACGGACATCCATAGGTCAGGTGTGGAAGTGCGGGGGAGGAAATTAAAGAGGGGAAAGAATATATATAATAGTTGAAAGTAAAAAAAAAAAAACACTTTAAAAAGAGAAGACAACATTTACTTCAACATAGAAATATACTCACAACATAAATAGAGATGATATGAGACAACAAAAACAGAAAAGGAGAGGGAGTAAAGATGCAAATCTGCAAAAGGAAATGGAGACAAGGCTTATGCAGAAGAAAAAGAACTATATATAACCATCTTTAACTGAATGGTAAGCACACACCAAAAATACAGAATTGAGACATAACATAAAACGGGAGGGAACAAAAGGAAAATCCTAAACACATCACCAAATTAAAATAACAGGCAGAAACATAAAAACAAAGAAACAATGGAGACACTGAGCTATTAAAAAATAAGAGATAAAATAACCAAAACAAAATCTCATATTTCAATAACCGCCCTTAATATAAATAAAAAGGCCCTTAAAAACCGCCCTTAATATAAATCCAAAGTAACAGATTGGATCAAAGACCAAAACCCAACCATATGCTGCCTTCAAGAGACAGATCACAGCTACAAGGACAAATATAGACTCAAAGTGAAAGTGTGGAAAACAATACTCCAAGCAAATAACATCCAGAAAAAAGCAGGTGTAGCTGTACTTATAACTGATGAAGTAGACTTCAAGATCAAAAAGGTAAAGAGAGACAATGATGGATACTTCATAATGATAAAAGGCACCATACATCAAGAATGCCTAACACTTAGTAATATCTATGCTCCCAACCAGGGAGGACCAAAATTTGTAGAGTAACTACTAATAAAATAAAGAGAGAAACTGACAAAAACAGAATTATACGAGGAGACTTAAATACTCAACTGTCAGCTACAGTTAGATCAACCAAGCAGAAAATCAAGAAATATCATCCTTAGATGACACATTAGATCAATTGAAAATAATTGACATTTACAGAGTCTTCATCCCTAAACAGCAGCTTATATAGTTTTCTCTAGTGCACATAGAACATTCTCGAGGAAAACCATATGTTGGGGCAAAAAACTAGTCTTAATAAATTTAAGAAGATTGAAATCATACCAACCATATTCCCTGATCATAATGCTTTGAAACTGGAGAGGAACTGTAAAAAGAAAGTGGGAAGAATCACAAACATGTGGAGATTAAACAACATGCTACTGAGGGATGTCTGGGCCAGAGAAGAAATAAGAGATCAAGAGATATATAGAAACAGATGAGAATAAAAGTACAACATTTTAAAACCTTTGGGACACAGCAAAAGTGGTAATAAGAAGAAAGTTCATAATATTACCGGCTTATCTCAATAAACAAGAATGAGTCCAAATAAATAACCAAACATTACATCTTAAAATAGAAAAAGAAAAACAAACGAAGCCCAAAGTCAGCAGAAGGAAGGAAATCATCAAAATTAGAACTAGATTAAATGAAATTGAGTGTAAAAAGACAATAGAAAAAATTAATACAACAAAGAGCTGGTTCTTTGAGGTTAATTAAATTGATAAACCTCTAGCTGGACTCACTAAATAAGAAGGAGAAAGGACACAAATAAACAAAATAAGGAATGAAAGAGGAGAAGTTATAACAGATACCATTAAAATACAAAGGATCATGCAAGAATACTAAGAAAAATTATATGATAACAAATTTAATAACATAGAAGAAATAGATAAGTTCTTTGAAATATACAACCTTCAAAGACTGAATCAAGAAGAAATGGAAAATCTAAAGAAACCAATCAGCAGTATGGAAATTGAATCAATCATCAAAAACCTCCCCCAAACTAAAAGTCCAGACCAGATGGCTTCACCAGTGAATTCTACCAAACACTCAAAGAAGATTTAATACATATTCCTCTCAATCTTTTCCAAAATATTGAAAAAGAGGCAATACATCCTGATTTTCTGAGGCTAACGTTACCCTGATACCAAAATCTGATAAAGATAACACAAAAAAAAAGAAAACTGCAGACCAATATCTCTGATCAACACAGATGGAAAAATCCTAAATAAAATACTAGCAAATCATATACAACATATTAAAAAGTTTATACACTAGGATCACACGGGCTCATCTCAGAGGTACAGGGATGGTCCAATACATCCAAATCAATTATTGTGATGCACCACATGAGCAAAATAAAAAATAAAAGTCATATGATC
>NW_011889106.1:1648176-1653199 GCF_000151845.1 Pteropus vampyrus | reverse complement strand
GGCTCATCTCAGAGGTACAGGGATGGTCCAATACATCCAAATCAATTATTGTGATGCACCACATGAGCAAAATAAAAAATAAAAGTCATATGATCCTATTATTCAATGCAGTAAAAGTCTTTAAAATACAGCATCCAATTATAAATAAATACTTAATAAAATGAGTACAGAAGGAAAGTACCTCAACACAATAGAGGCTATATATGACAAATTCCTGCTAACATCATACTTACTGGTGAAAAACTAAAAACTTTCCCTCTAAGATCAGGAACAAGACAAGACTGTCTGTTATCACTTCTATTATTCATAGTATTTGGAGGCCTAGTTACAGCAGTCAGGCAAGAGAAAGAAATAAAAGGCATCCAAATAGGAAATGAAGAAGTGAAATTGTCACTTCACAGAGCACATGATTCTCTATATAGAAAACCCTAAAGACCCTGTTAAAAAACTATTAGAAATAATAAACAAATACAATAAAGTTTCAGAATACAAAATCAATGTTCAAAATTCCATAGTGTTCCTATACTCTAATAATGAATTTTCAGAAAAGTGATGAAAAAAATTCCTTTTGCAATTGCAACAAAAAGAATAAAATACCTAGGGCTCAACCTAACGAAGCATGTAAAGGACCTACACATTGAAAACTATAAGACATTATTAAAAGAAATTGAAAAAGATGCAAAGGATTGGAAAGATATTCATTTTATTGCATTGGAAGAATCAACATAGTTAAAATGACCTTATTACCTAAAGCATTATACAGAATAAATGCAATCTCCATCAAAATCCCAATGGCATTTAATAATTAAATAGAACAAAAAATGATCAGATTTATAGGGAAGCACAAAAGACCTCGAGTAGTCAAAGTAATTCTGATAAAAATGAACAAGGCCATAAGTATCACTCTGCCTGACTTCAAATTATAGTTCAAAGCAACAATAATCAAAACAGCATGGTTTTGGGCAGAAAGACACACAGACCAACGGAACAGAATTGAGAGTTTAGAAATAAACCCCCATATATGTGGGCAAATAATTTTTCACAAAGGAACCAAAAACATACAATGGAGAATGGAGAGCCACTTCAATAAATGGTGTTGGGAAAACTGGAAAGCCACCTGCAAGAGAATGAAACTGACTGCTATCACCATACACCAAAATTAACTCAAAATAGATCAAAAACCTGAATATATTACCTGAAACAATAAATTGCATAGAAGAAAACATAGGTACTAAACTCATAGACCTTAAATTTAGAGAGATTTTTACAAATTTGACTTCAAAGGCAAGAGAAGTAAAAGCAGAAATAAATAAATAGGACTAAAAGCTTCTGCACAGCAAAAAAAATCAACAAGGCAAAGAAGGAACCGTCTGAAGAAGGAATATACTTTCAAATAACGCCTCTGAAAACAAAACAAAACAAAACAGAAACAAATAATGACTCTGAGAAGGGCCTAATTTTCAAAATACATAAAAAACTTATACGATTCAACAATAAAAAAGCAATCCAATTAAAATTTGGCAAAGGACCTCAATAGCAGTTCTTCCCAGAAGACATACAAATGGCCAACAAATATATGAAAGGATGGCCAACATTACTATTAGGAAAATGTAAATCGAAACTAAAATGAGATACCATCTCACAGCTGTTAGAATGGCTGTCATCAACAGGACAAGTAATAACAAAAGCTGGAGAGGATGTGCAGAGAAAAGAGCCCTCATACACTGCTGATGAGACTGCAAATTTGTACAGCCACTATGGAAAACAGTATTGAGGTTCCTCAAAGTACTAAGAATTGATCTACCATATAATCCAGCAATCCCTCTTCTGGGTATTTACCTAAAAAATCCTGAAAATATTCACAAAGATATATGCACCCCGATGTTCATAGCAGCATTTTTCACGGTGGCCAGGGTATGGAAGTAACCAATGTCTCCTACGATAGATGATTAGATAAAGAAGTTGTGGTACATATATACAATGGAATATTACTCAGCCATAAGAAAAGATAAAATACTGCCATTTGTGACAACATGGATGGATCTTGAAATCATCATGCTAAGCAAAATAAGTCAGACAGAAAAAAATGGAAACCATATGACTTCACTCATATGTGGGATATAAAACAAAACAACAAACAAACATGACAAGTAAACAGAGACTAATGACCACGGGCTGTGGATTAGTGGTTATCAGAGGAAAGGAGGAGGGAAAGGTAGATAGGAGTAAAAGGGGTCAAATATTTGGTGATGGAAGGAAATCTTTGAGTGGCGAGCACGCAATGCAATATATATACGACATACTGTTTAATTGTAGGCTTGAAACTTATTTGATTTTATTTGTTAATGTTGTCCTAATAATTTTAATAAAAAATTTCTTTTTATAAAATATTTTTCTTTCTTTCCCCCTTTTTTGTGTATATATGGGCGATAATTTTAAATATATATATATATATATATATATATACACACACACACACACACACACACGTATATATGCAACTATTATATGTAGAATTTTATATATGTACACATAAAAAGTGGAGTTTCTTGTCTATGGTCATGCTACCCTGAACAAGCTTGATCCTGTCTGACCTCAGAAGCTAAGCAGGATTGAGCCTGGTTAGTACTTGGATGGGAGACCATCTAGGAAGACCAGGTATTGTAGGCATAAAAAATAATAATAATAATAATAATAAGGGATTGTAAGATGACAAGATCCTTGCATCTGTGAGGTCAACCAAGGGTTGCTTCGCCTAAAAAAAAAAAAAAAAAAAGTGGAGTTTCTTGGTGAACTCTGACATGGTCTAATTTTTATATGAGGAGTTATGCATTTTAAAAGTCATTACATAGTCATAGAACTTTGGCCAAATGATGCCAAAAGCATGTCACAAGCCATATTACTATGCTAGATATTAGGGTAACTAAGATGGTAACAGAGGTTATTAACCAGAGGTGCCTATTGGAATCAACTTAAGGAATTTTTCAAACTGCATATCCCTGGGTTCATTTCTCAGAAATTCGAATATGAATTTTTCTTGTTTTAGCCCTTGACATAGTTGTCCTGGAGCTATCTCCATTTGAAATATACTTATTTTTAATAGTGCAAGATATAGTGATCCTACTTTATTTTGTCCTACATATATTAAGGCAGTTTTCCCAATATAAAACAATTTATACTTTTCTTACTGATTTTTAAACAATAAACTTTATTCTTAGAGCAGAAATTGAGCAGAAATTACAGAGCTAGCCTTTAATCCTTTCTCTCAACATACAGAACCTCTTCCTCTATCAGCATCCTGCCCTGGAATGGGATATTTTTTACAATCTATAAACCCTTATAGACACATTATTATCACTCATAGTTCATAGTTTACCTTAGGGTTAACTGTTGGTGTTTTATATTCTATGGGTTTGGATAAATGTATGATGACCTGTATTCATCATTATAGTATCATATAGAGTATTTTCACTTTTCTAAATACCCTTTTTCTATACCTATTTATCTCTTTTTTCTCCCAAACTCTAATGATCACTGATCTTTTTACTATTTCTATAGTTTTACTTTTTTCCAGAATGCCATAGAATTAGAATTATACAGTATATAGTCTTCTCAGATTGGCTTCTTTCATTTAATAATATGTATGTAAGGTCTCTCCATGGCTTAAAAGCTCACTCTCTTTTTAGTGCTAATAATATTCCATGGTCTGGATGTACCACAGTTTATTTATCCATTCATCTAACTGAAGGACGTTTTAGTTGTTTCCAAGTTTTGACAAATGTGAATAAGGCTGCTATAAACATTTATGTGCAGATTTTTGTGTGAACTTAAATTTTCATCTTATTTGGGTAAATACCAAGGAGCTTGATTCCTGGATAATATGATAAGAGTATGTTTAGTTTTGTGAGGAACTACCAATTCTTTCCCAAAGTGACTGTAACATTTTCATTCCCACTAGCAATAAATGAGAGTTCCTGTTGCCCCACATACTCAGCAGCATTTAGTATTGTCAGGGCTTTGAATTTTAACCATTCTAATAGATCTCTAGTGATACCTCAATATTTTAACTTGCAATTTCCTAATGACGTATAATGTTGATCATCTTTTCATATACTTACTTGTCATATGTATATCTTCTTTTGTGAGGTTTTGTGAAGGTGTTTGGCCCATTTTTAAAATGGGTTGTTCATTTTCCTTTTGTTGAGTATTAAGAGTTGTTTGACAGTTTCTAAAAGATAATTTGAAAATGTTAAGTATTAGACGCAATTATTTAAAATAAAAATGTTAAGAGAGTTAGATGGCATGTATATGTGTCAGTTTTGAAGGCTACCAAAAAGAACTAGGACAAAGAAATTATCATTTCTATCAATAAGTCTCAAACGGCTGTTTTCGGCTATAAATAAAAATAACATTTTGTGCACCAAATAACATTTTAAAAAAAAAAATAGTTGATTGATGGTTCTGTTAAGGGATCTGTAGTTGGGTGTTTTCCTTTCAAGAGACAGGTTAGAGTAGGCTAGAGTTGGGTATTTTCTTTCTCCCATATCATTTGATTATGATAAATCCCTAACCATTTAGGTTTGGATAAAATTGTTTCTACTGAAGGCAGGCCTTGTTAAGAACAGAATGCTCCAACATATTCCAAAATGCTACTTTTTCTCTCTGCTAGAAGGAAATTTTTCTCCAATCTTCATTTTGAGAACGTGGTAGAACTTCTGAAAGTGAAACAAAAGTGTAGGAACCCCACTGCAAGACTGTGCCCCTCTGTAGTTTTTAACTCTTAGACTTGTTCACTCCTAACATCCAGCATGTCATCAATTATAGCTCAGGTTTTCCTATCCCAGAACTCATTCCCATGGAGGTTTTTGTTCACCGGTCTCCTCTTTGGTAATTTGTCATTTCCTGTATATATCTATCTGTCTCTCTAATTTGAGTGGGCAGAAATTCACCTTGTAACCTTCATTCTCTGGCAGATCTAAGAAAAACTGTTGGTTTTCAGATTGTTCAGCTTTTTACTTGTTAG
>NW_011889106.1:1645923-1648126 GCF_000151845.1 Pteropus vampyrus | reverse complement strand
AAAAAAAAAATAGTTGATTGATGGTTCTGTTAAGGGATCTGTAGTTGGGTGTTTTCCTTTCAAGAGACAGGTTAGAGTAGGCTAGAGTTGGGTATTTTCTTTCTCCCATATCATTTGATTATGATAAATCCCTAACCATTTAGGTTTGGATAAAATTGTTTCTACTGAAGGCAGGCCTTGTTAAGAACAGAATGCTCCAACATATTCCAAAATGCTACTTTTTCTCTCTGCTAGAAGGAAATTTTTCTCCAATCTTCATTTTGAGAACGTGGTAGAACTTCTGAAAGTGAAACAAAAGTGTAGGAACCCCACTGCAAGACTGTGCCCCTCTGTAGTTTTTAACTCTTAGACTTGTTCACTCCTAACATCCAGCATGTCATCAATTATAGCTCAGGTTTTCCTATCCCAGAACTCATTCCCATGGAGGTTTTTGTTCACCGGTCTCCTCTTTGGTAATTTGTCATTTCCTGTATATATCTATCTGTCTCTCTAATTTGAGTGGGCAGAAATTCACCTTGTAACCTTCATTCTCTGGCAGATCTAAGAAAAACTGTTGGTTTTCAGATTGTTCAGCTTTTTACTTGTTAGGATGGAGTGACAACTCCAAGCTCCTTCCATGCTGGACTTGATTCCAGAAGCAATTTCCTTGTTGATATTTTTTACTACTTCTATTATATACAAATATCTTCTTCTGTGATCTTTAAGATACTTGTTGGCTTATTTTCACTTTCTAAACTTGTTTTAATTACTATGATGTTATGGTATATGTTCAAATCTGGTAAAGCCCTTTTATTTAGTCTTTTTGGTATTGCTATCTTAGCTATTTGTGCCCCTTTATTACTCAATATGTGTTTCAGAATTCTTCATAAACTCATTCCCATAAAATTTTTCAGTTTTTAAATTTAAAGTGTATAGGTTAAATTCTTAAGAATTAAGAAATATAAAATGTTCTCTGTATCTATGAGTCTGTTTCTGTTTTATTTGTTCATTTATTTTGTTCTTTAGATTCCTCATATAAGTGAGATCATATGGTATTTGTCTTCTCTGTCTGATATATTCCACTTAGCATAATATCCTCTAGGTCCATTCATGCTGTTGCAGATGGCAAGATTTCATTCTTTTTATGGCTGAATAATGTTCCATTATATATAAGTACCACCTATTCTTTAGCCAATAGTCTGTTGATGGACACTTAAGTTGCTTCTATATCTTGGATATTGTAAATGGTGCTGCAATGAACAGGGAAATTCACATATCTTTTCAAGATTCCAAAAGAACAAAATGAAGAGACAATCTATAGAACAGAGGAAAATATTTGTAAACCATATTTCTGATAAAGAATTAATATCTAAAACATATTAGGAACTTCTACAACTTGGTAGAAAAATCATCATCATCATCATCATCATCATCATCATCATCATCATCTGATAAAAAAATGGACAAAGGAACCGAATAGACATTTCTCCATAGAAGACATACTAAGGGCCAACAGGTATATGAAAAAGTGCTCAACATCATTAATCATTAAGAAAATACAAATTAAAACTACAATGAGATATTATCTCACACCTGTTAGGATGGCTGTTACTTAAAAAAAAAGACAAGTGTTAAGATGTGGAGAAAGTAGAACCATTGTACACTGTTTGTGGTATAGCCATTAAGGTAAATAGTATGGAATGTCCTCAAAAAAACTAAAAATAAAAATAGAATATGATCCATAAATACCACCTTTGGTTATATATTTAAAGGAATTGAAATTTTCCTTTCAAACAAGAGATATTTAGATTTTATTTTTGTTTTACATATATGGCTTTCGAAAGCTATATTTTAATTATTTATTATTTTAATTTGTGATATTTATAGAATATATTTTATACAAATGTGATTCTTTGGAATTTGTTGAGATTACATTTTGATGTAAATAAAATTTGGGAAATATTGATATGTTTGTAAATGATACATATTCTATGTAGGATGGGTATAAAGTTCTATTCATATAATTTCAAAATTACTGATTTATTCAATTAATCTACAACTTTGTTTATATTTAGTCTTCTTTATCTATCAGTTTCTCCAATAGCTGTGTTCCCATTTTAAACTACAATCATGGGTTATATATATCTACCTAAAGTTCTCTCAGCTATAGCTTGGCAAAGTGCACGTGTACTCATTATGTTCTATATATATTCTTAACCATATT
>NW_011889106.1:1643768-1645873 GCF_000151845.1 Pteropus vampyrus | reverse complement strand
CCAGGTGATTTCTCTCCCCCCACTCCCACTCCCACATTTTGTTTTAATGTTCTTAAATTTCACTATTATGTTATTTATGCAGATTGTTTAAAACTATTATGTTTGAGCTTTATAAACCCTGTAGGTCAATGACTTTATATCTACCTTTAATTTGAGAAAATTTTCAGGCGGGATTTCTTTAAGAATTTCCTTGTTCTATTTATTGTTTTCTCTTCTTCTAAGGGTAATAGTCTATATATGTTGATAATTTTACTTCTGTATTTCATATCCCTTAAGTTTTCTTTTATACTTTTTATCTTCCTGATGCTTCCTGGGAAAGCTCTTAAACCTGATCTTCTAGCTCACCGATTCCTTTTTTAGTCAGCCCATCTTTCAGTACTGTATTTCAATGTTTGTATGCCTTATCATGTTTCCTATAACCTCCTTTATATTGCAGATAATTCGCATTATATTTTAATATCTTTTTTATACTAACCCATTCATTTTGCTTACTCTGGCATAAGTTGTTTAGTTTCTTACATTTTTTTTTTTTTATAGAGTTTTGGCTCCTTAAGTGTCTTTTGATTTTTTCATGTATTAGGTGCATTGTCCAGTGAAGTGTATCTGAAGGATGAAGGAAATCTCAGGCCCTAATTTTACCCCTTTTGTGAGATTTAGGAGTATGTATGTATATGTGTGTATGTGTGGTGAATTTTTGAGGTGATAATCTTAAAATATGAGCTTAAGAACTTTCTTTGGGAATAACTGCCCCTCAGGAAGCAGCACTATACCTTGACATCAGGCTCTGATTTTCCAAGACCTGCCTTCCTTGTTTGTTACATGTAACCCAAAGCCTCAGTGTAAAGAATTCTCAGAGACGTGGTTCGGCAGAAATTATTAGTAATCACCTCATTCCAGCTGGAATTTAGCACTGCGCTGATATTAAGCAACCACTTTTGGTTGCTGCTGGGATGGCACTGCTGTATTTATCCTCTATATTGATGATAGTGAAGGAGAGAAAAGTGCACAAGCAGTGTATAGACTAAGTGATTGTGTCCTCACAAAATTCATATGTTAAATCCTAATGTCCAACGTGATGGTATTAGGAAGTGGGACCTTTGGGATGTGATTAGGTCATGAGGGCAGAGTCCTACTGAGTGGAGTTAGCAATTTCAATGGTAATAGTGTTCTTATAAAAGAGACGTCAAAGAGCTTCCTCACTCTTTTGTCCAGTGAGGACATAATGAGAAGACCACCATCTATCAATCAAGAAGTGAGCTCTCACCAGAAACTGATTGTGCCAGCACCTTGATCTTGGACTTCCAGCCTCCATAACTGTGAGAAATAAATTTTTGTTATTTATAAGCCACCCATTCTATGATATTCCGTTATAGCAGCCTGAATGGACTTAGACAAAAAGTAAGCTTTATTTGACTTATTCCCTGCCCATAGTATCTGGCCCTCTTCTATGGAAGTTGTTTATTTCACCTTTCACGCCAGACCCCAAACAGATTTTGGATCTCTGGATGTTTCTCATTTTTTTTTTTCATGTTTGATCCTTGGATCCATCAACTTCTCTTAACTTTCGTGACATCTACATGGTTTTAGTTCAGGGAATGAATTATTAGCTTCTGTTCATTGTCTTCTCAGAAATAAGAGAGTTTCAATCTATTTTCATTTACATATTGAAGGGATCTAATTCTTTTAAGGATTTTTTTTAAAATTAAGTTACAGAGAAAAACTCACATAATAAATGCTTTTTTAAATGTATAGATCGATAAAAAAAGTAAATCATGCAGCAACATTTTTGCTTAAAGTTATAAGAAAATGTACAGATGATTATATCAACTATGGAAGCAAATTCTGTGAAAATGGATACTCAAAAATTGGAATAAATAAAGGGTTCGCTTTATTCCATCCCTTTCACTTCAAAACACAATGTAAGAATAGCCTAAGTGGCTTACACAGTTCAAGTTTTAAACTCATAATGCCCATGGAAGAAGGCAAGGAGCTATCATTCTCATTTCTTCTTTACATATTAATTCCACAGCCTAACTTTATTATTATCATGAAAGTATATGCATATTCATCTTAGCTTTTTGTACAGCAGAGAAAATTGTAATGTC
>NW_011889106.1:1632593-1641953 GCF_000151845.1 Pteropus vampyrus | reverse complement strand
AGAAGCTACAGATGCCTCTTAAAGAGTCCATGTCCATGACCAAACTTTTGAGGTGATGGACCATCGGATCTGCTGCTTGGGAGGCACCAGGGACTTACAAGTGGATACTGAGTTGTTGGAGTGAGGGCCGGAGGCGAGGCTTTCTCCCAGGTGGAAGTGCTGGCAGTATCCATTGTTCCTCTGCTGAGCCCTCACCACTTCCAGTGAGTGGAGGCAGTGCCACCACAGCTAAGATGTCATC
Organism: Pteropus vampyrus; assembly: GCF_000151845.1. Taxonomy (NCBI): domain Eukaryota; kingdom Metazoa; phylum Chordata; class Mammalia; order Chiroptera; family Pteropodidae; genus Pteropus; species Pteropus vampyrus. Next base: position 1,641,712 of record NW_011889106.1, on the reverse strand, counting down.
AAACTGTATAACAGAGGTCACTCTGTCTAGAGGATTCCCTGAAACTCTGCCTCCCCCAATCACAATCCTACCCTAGTCACATCTAGTTGTGTACTGTACGAGTCCTCTGCAACTTGTTGAGCACCACCAAGACTCACACTGGTGGCAGCTGATCTCGGTTTCTAGTGTGGTTTCTTGAGGCAACTAAAGCAAGTATCTGTGGATTACTTGCTACATCTTAACAGGTGGTCCAGGAGGCGCACAGGCTGAGGCTAAATCTGGCCTGCAGCTGAATCCCTCTCAGAACTGTGCCACTGGACACGTACTACAGAAAGCCACGCTAATAAGACCGTGAAACTTAGAAGTTTTGCTTAGTACATAGAAACAGACACAGAAAGTCAGGCAAAATGAGAAGGCAAAGAAGTACAAATCATATGAAAGAATAAAACAGAGATCCAGGATAAATGGAGTCAAGCAATCTCACAGATGTAAAGTTCAAAACACTGTTTATAAAGATGCTCAATGAACTTAGGGGAAGTGTAGATGAACTCAGTGAGAACTTTAACAAAGATATTTAAAAAAAACATAAAAATGGAAATGGAAATTATAAAAGAAACCAGACAGAAATAAAGAATACATTATCTGAGATAAAGAGCATATTAGAGAGAATTAACAGAGTGAAGAAGAGGATTGAACCACCAATATAGAGGATGGAGAAGCCAAGGGCATCTAATCAGAACAGCAAGAAAAAATTAACCAAGAATATAACAATAATTTAAGGAGCCTATGGAACAAAATTAAGGGTAACAACATTTGTGTCATAGGGGTACCTGAAGAGGGAGAACGAGAAATAGAATATATATTTGAAGAAATAATGATGGAAAATTTCCCTCACCTGGTGTAGGAAGTAGACATGCAACCCCAGGAAGCTCAGAAAGTTTCCCCAAAAATAAACCCAAAGAGACCCACACTAAGACACATCATAATTAAAATGTCAAAGGTTTAATACAAAGAAAGAATCTTTAAAGCAGCAAGAGAAAAACAATTAGTTACCTACAAGAGATCTCCTATAAAACTGATCTCTCAAAAGAAACTTTGCAGGGCAGAAGAGCTTGGCACAAAATATTCAAAGCATTGAAAACCCAGGATCTACAACCAGGAATACTTTATCCAACAAAGCTATCGTTTAGAGTCAAAGGACAGGTAAAGAGCTTCCCAACCACCCTGAACACTCCTGATCTCGTCTGATCTTGGAAGCTAAGCAGGGTCGGGCCTGGTTAGTACTTGGATGGGAGACCACCTAGGGAGACTGGGTGCTGTAGGCATAAAATAATAATAATAATAATAATAATAATAATAATAATAATACAACAATAATAATAATACCAGACTATTTTTAAAAAGAACTTCCTAGACATAAATAAGCTAAAGGAATTCATCAGCACCAAGCCAATATTTCAGAAATTGTTGGAGGGAGGACTTCTTTAAGAAGAAAGAACATGTATCATAAACATGAATAAAGAATAGTAATAACGATGTATTTATCAGCAAGTACCTCAAGTGGAAAAGAATTAAATGCTTCAACCAAAAAATAAGAAAGCTGAATGGATACAAAAACAAGACCCTTACATATGCTGCTGACAAGAAACTCACTTCAGATTAAAAGACACACACAGACTAAAAGGAAGGGGATGGAGAAAGATATTTCCTTGATGGATCTGGAAGGTATTGTGCTGCATGGAGTGGGTTGGATAAAGGGGATGGGTGCCGTGTGATTTTGTGTACTTATGGGGTCAGGAAAACAAAATAATAACAAAAATGGAAAAAAAAATAGAAATGTTTCTTTTTCCATTGTGAATGTTACTTTAACAACCAAAAATTATTAATTTTAATATATTTTGTAAATTATACATCTTGAATCTAGTCATGAGGTAACAAAAAGATACAGACTATTCTAAATTGAGGAGTATCTTATAAAACAACTAGTTTAGACTCTTCAAAAACGTTGGTCATGAAAGACCAAAAAATAAGAGTCTAAGAGGTCAGATAACTGTACTGGCTATAAACAGACATAATTAAATACAATGGGTAATTCTTGTCTGAGTCTTAGATTAGAAATAAAGGCATTTTGCCTGGGTCTTCCTCATTATTTGGTGATTTTTTGTCAGCTCTAGTTATATCAATTGATGAATAATAATGTCAAGATAAAGATCAATTACCCCATCTTTCAGATAATAAGTAAAGAAAATAGATTAGTGAAGCTGATTTAAGTGGTAAGAAATAGTGATTATACACTAGAAAATCTAAACCAGTTAATTGTAACTTTCTGAGAGATCATGTAGCTTACTCTATCAAATATCACATTTTCAAAAACTACTTGAGAAATTGATTGTTTCATCATTTATAATTTTAAAAATTGCCAACATCAGCTTCTATATTTATAAGTTTTTAAAATAATATAATGTGGTCTTTAATGAAAAAATTTAGTATACTATCTGGTCAAAAATCTTAAGTAAAAATGACTAAAATGAACAAAGAAAAATGAAACTGATTATCTAAAAATACTTGATAATTTTGTACTGATGCAGTAACATGTCAACAAGTGGAAGCCATTAGTAAAAAATATAGTTGTGAAATATAATAATTGGTATGTCAGAAGTTAAGAGCAAACAAAGAAAATTTAAAAATCGTCAATGATATAATGGAAGAAAACTCTCCTAAAATAAAATAACTGATTTGTCAGTTCAAATGGGCTTTGTATGTACAAGGAAATAGTAATAAATTTGACCAATACCAATACTAAAATTTACTACACATTATTAAATTTTAAGAATTTAAAGAAAAAATGCTCCTAAAATTCTGGTAGATGAAAGAAATCATCTAAATAAGACTTCCTCAGATACATTTGATGCAAGAAGGAAATAGAAAGACATCAATAGAGAATTTTAGTGCACAGGGGCATGATCCTGAAATTTTATATCCATCCAGTTTGTCATATATGTTTGAAACTATCTTAAAAGATTTTAAATATATTCTTGCATATACATGAAATTAGTAAATACATCTATTCTGCCCCCTTTCTGATAAATCTAGTTGACATAATCTATTCAACTAAGAAATAGATCAAAAAACAATAAATCAGTGGATAAGAATGTTGAGGTATGAATGAAATGATAATGAGCTTGAAATTAATGTAACAAGAAATTTAGTCTAATCAACTTTATTAATTGTTGTTATAAAACCCTACCAGATTTAAATATCTCCAACAAAATTACAAAATCTAAAATCTAAAAATAAGATAGGAAGTAGGATAAAATATAAAGTGCTATTTTTTCATGTTACAGATTCGATTGATATCATTTTATTTATGAAAGTGACAAATAGAGCAATATAGTCCTATGCAATCTATTTAAAATTATATAAATGGTCACTAGTAGAATCAAAAAAAAGAAGGTATAGTTTTTTCAAACTCCTAGAGAGAAAAGTAATAGAAAGCACATATCATGTACCAAAAGATAGAAAATAAATGAAAAATCAAGTAAACATGAAAAAGCAAAAACTTACAAAGTGACAAATTTAACCCAAATTTATGGCTTTTTAGCGTAAATAAAAATTGATAAACCTATTAAATAATAAAAATTTTCACAAATCATGTGAAAAATAAATTTTAACTATATTTTACCTAAAAGACATACACCAAAACTTAAAAATTAGAAGGTAAAAAATTAGGCAATTATATCAAATAAATGCAAACAAATAAATGTCAAACAAGATAAAAGTTAATTAAAAGCATTAATTGATATGAAATGAGTCTTTTTATATTTATGTAAGTTAAATTCTACATTGAAGATGTAATTGTCATGTATATTTGTGAACTAAATGATGTAGCATACTGTATATTGAAATGTTCTATAAATAATATAATAATGATATTATATGATAATATATATATTGAAATCTTCTAAAAATACAAGAGTTCGATAGATACAATAATGAATGATTTATAGCACAACTCTGCCTTTCAGAATAATTACACAAAGTATATATAATTATGTAGATAATCTAACTAATATACTGAATAAATTTGATAATATATGCATATCAAACATTCTTCTTTGAACACAGAGAATGTCCTTTAAAGTTATCATATGTCCATGTATAATTTAAATAACTTGCAAATATCTTAAGCCAAAAGAAATTAATAAATTCAAGAATATAAAAGCAATATGGATTGCATTTTCTGACCATAGTGCAATACTAGAAATGCATTAAAAATTAATAATAGAGAAATAAAAATTTGTTAAAATCCATCAGACACTCTATTGTTTTCTTATGCTTTCTCCCACACAGATGCCAATGTTAAGCAAGATTCATGACTGAGGTGGTTTTATCTTCCTTTGCTGATGCTCATGGATATTTATATTATTTCTAATTGTTTTCTAGAATGTGATAAATTCTTGTGCATGAAGTTTTGAAAATTGCTATAAGATAAATTACTAGAATTGAAAATTTTTGGCACATATTGCCAAATTCTCCTTTGTACCAACCAGTATATCTATCAGTGCTGCTTGAGAATGCCATTTTACAGGTGTATTTGTTCAACTGTCAAGAAATAGCTACTTACTAATATTTTTAAATTGTTCCACAAAACATTAAAAGAAAGAAATTTCCTCAATTTTTTAAAACTGGCAAATTACTTGGCAAAACTAAAACTTAAAAAGCATACTACGGTACATTATCCCTTATGGATATAGATGCCAAGTTCCTAAATAAGAGAAAATTATGCTTAGAAATATACTTAAAGAAGACCATAATATGACTAGGTAAGCAAATAAGATATTGCAAAATCTATTTTTATTGTTCATTATAAGTCAAAGGAAAAAGTCTGTGTACTTATTTCGGTGACTGTTTGAAAGGCATTTGTTATTTTAAAAGTCTATTATGACTATATATCCTAAATAAAAATAACAAGAGGATACTGTCTTAGAATTAAGAAACTTATGTCAAACAGCTGGCATTATGCTTAATGGCACACTACAAGTATTTCAATTAAAATCTGGAACAAGAATGGCTGCTATTTAACAATAATCTATAAATAGCAGTCAATGCATTTTAGTGAAAATTATAAAATAAGTGGTATAAAGTTAGAAAGTAAAAGGCAATATTATCTTTACTTACAAATAATATGATTATGTATCTGTAAATCTCAATTATTCAAGAAATAGCTAAAAATTTTGGAAATAATGCAATGGTTTAATAAAGCATGTAGATTAAACTATTAATAGAACAACTCTAATTTACCAATAGCAAGTAACCAAACTACAAAGTTCCTCAGAAGTAATAACTTTAGTAATAACAAAAAAAAATATGTAGACTATCCAGGAATGTTTAAAGATCTAAAACTGTATTAAGGACACTAATAAAAACCTCAATAAATGAAGTCACAGGTCTTAGATAAGAAGGTAAAATAAAGCAATAATATTAACTTCCCCTAAATAAATCTATAAAATTTGTAATCATGTCAAACTATTACTGGAATTTGGGAGAAAGAAAACTTCACAACATGATTTTCAAATTTATATGCAAGAATTACCATGTGAATTTATTTATTAGAACAGTCACCAAAATGTAAGCTCCATGACGTCAGAGACACATATGTATACTAAGTATCTTTAAGAATTCCTGGCACATAGTAGATGACTAAAAATTTTTGGAACCCAGAAAATTGAAAATAATCAGGGAAGGTTTGATCAACCAAATGTTAAAACATATTATATGCTGCTATACTTAAAATAGTGTAATAGTAGTGCAGAAATAGACATTTCAGTGAAACTGAATTGAGAGACCAAGTTACATATGGAGAGTTGGCATATGACCAAGTTTATTTTCCAGATCATTAGGAAAATATGACATTTTCAATAAATAATGCTGGTTCAATTCATTATCCATTTTGAAAAAAAGATAAAACTGGATTCACTATGCCATTTCTCATTCCAAAAGCATTCTCAAATTTTTGAAATATATGAATGCAGTAACAATTCTAAAGAAGATATTAGTTAATATTTTTAAATTTCATAATGGAGAAAATATTTTTAAGCAAATCATGGTAGCTAATATCTATTATAAAAGAATTTATAGATTTGAGTATACATAAGAAATTTTAAAGCTCAAAAGAAGAAAACAATTTTTAAGATCTGAAAAAAATGTCAAACTTGAAATTTATTAGAAACATTTGATAAAGGGCTAACATGCTTAATGCATGGAACATTTACAATTCAAAAAAGATATAAATGAGATAAATGAGGTAATAAGATAGAATTTCTCTATTTGATGACCTAAGATGAAAAAGATTGACACTATGCAATGTTAAAGAGAGAGGACAGAGACACTAGCATATAATCTTTAATCTTTGCAGGACTATAAATTGGCATCACTCTTTTGGTGGACTGTTTGACAGGATCCTTATAGTATATTCTTTTTGAATCAGCAAATCTACTTCAAAGAATATAGTCTATAGAAAAAGTAAGATGAGGATATAGATATTATGTGTGCGTAGTGATTTTCATCATGGCATTTACATGAGTGAAGATTTAGAAACAATCTAAATGCCCATCAACATAAGGTATATTAAATAAGTCATGCTATCTATTTATAAAATAGAATACTCTGAAGCTATGAAAAATAAAGAAAAATGACATAAACACATGGCTCTAATACTGTTGAGCAATTACAAAACACTATACTATAATTCCTTTCCAGTTAAAATGTGTGTGTGTGTGTGTGTTTGTGTGTGTGTGTGTGTGTCAAGCCATTGCTCTGGGATTGGAAACTAGGCCCCACGACTGAAATAAAGAGGTAGTAAATATCTCATGTTTTAAAGGGAGTAAGCAACAATTTAGGCTGAACACAAACTGCTAGAGTTTACTAATAAGCTGCAGAACTAATCCAGTTGCCATCAGTCATCACTCTATAACTTTCCTCAATGCACTGGGAGAGGGAAAGATTGGGAGTGCTGGCAGGAAAGTGAAACACATTTGATACTCAGGTTGGCTTCTCCTAAAACAGTGCAGTTACTTATCTGCCTCTGTGCCTAAGTATGGGGTCTTATGCCCGGAAAGACGTAGCAGAGCAGAAGAAAGAGGTAGTGGAGCAATATAGTTTATTAAGAATGTTTGAATTTCCTGTGGGTTATGGGAATACAGGTAATCCCCTGCTTTTCAAAAGTTCGTATTATACCACTTTGCTTTTCTAGAAGACTTACATTAGTGCCTGTTTTCACCAACAGAAAGAAATTCGAAGAGGATTTTCACTTTAACGAAAAAGGGCCAATAGCAAAAATAGTGTTCAATGTTTGTTTTGCAGGGAGCTATTATAGAAGCAGCACACAATCTGAGCAGAGAAAGTGGCACTGCTTTTACTATATGCTGCTGTTATTCTAGGTTTTATGTGTTATTTGGTATGACTTTGTAGGTTATATTTTGGGTCTGAGAATGCTCAAAAATTATTTTACATAATTAGTGGTAATTGTTTCTTCACTTTACACCATTTTGACTTAGAAAAGGCTTCATAGGAATGCTCTACTTTCTGATAGAAGAGGAAACCTATACTGTGGTAAGTAGTTGGGTTTGATCAGCAGAAGTCTATGATGTGTACAACCTGTGACAGAAGCACTGGGAGAGTTCTATCCAGAGCCATATCTCTCATTTCAGGCAGTGGGGAAGCCCCACTCAGCTTTTCAAAAAGTTTAATAGTATGCCCCACTGAAGAATTGGTATTTGGACACGGAACATACAGAGGGCTTCTAAGACCAGTAGATGTTAAGTAGAAAAGTATTAAAGGTAAGCAAATAGAACATTTTAACTTCAGAACATTTAACTTCTTTAAATAAACATTTAAAGACCTTGGCCCTTTTCCTTCATTCTACTTCCCAGCTTCCAAGCTTAGATAAGCTATACTGTGGTATGTGAAATAGATCATATTCCCCTTAATAATATTTAAGTCAAATATAAAATTAGACTTTTAAATTGAGTAAGTGTGAGTTGTAACATGGCCAAAAGACTTGATGGGTAATTATGTTAGACACTTCTTTAGCACCATTTCAAATCCTTTTGTCCTCATTGCTTATTCCATCCACTGATACATCATCAAGTACCATGCAGACTTCCACCAGATTCATACAGGTTCAGCTGACTGTGCCTTATTATCTTCATTTTTTTTATCCCAGAGCTTCTCTGATACCACAGCATAAGAGCCTGTAGGAAACCACTTAGTATCCATGCACGAGCAATCCAAAAGTGAGGGAGAGTAAATAGCCGGTAGAGTAATCTATGGCAAAAGCCCATATCTAAATACTTCTTTTCTTCTTTCCAGGGAAAATGGTTCTGGGATGCATTTCACAGTCTTCTTAGAGCTCTCAGGTCTGCATATCAGTTGTTATAATAGTAGTCAAATCAATAACTCATCCTTCTTCCATTTTTTATTACCCCTGAAAGCCCCAGTGCTCCCTAAGAACATATTCTCAAACTACTCATATGTAAACTTTTATCTCAGGGTCTGTTTTGGGGGGAATTCATGTTATGGTGGTTGGTAACAAGAATTGTCCTAAAAAGAAGAACTTTGGCATAAAATTTTAGAGTTATATTACTCACTGATCATACATGAGTCAACAAGAATTCCATTGCTGGTAGTGAGAGAAATAACTTACTAGCGATTGTATCATAATTACTTAATTATGATATCGATTGGGATCATTTGCAGGTAGACTATGTTATCGATTGGGATCATTTGCAGGTAGACTATGAAGCATTAAATTATTCTGTGCTATGGCACAGAAATGGTATGATTGTAATGGTAATTACAACTATAAAAATTTAAAAAAGAAAATGACATGTTCGGGCCAACCAAATATCAACTCAAGCCATGATTTGAAAGACAGATGGCCTCATTGGTGGCAATTACTGGATACTCATCTACCACAGCTATGGAGCTGACTTTCAGGATCTAATTGAAGAGTGGCAGAACAGCAAAGGTAGCCATCTGGAATGAGCTTCTATGGCAATGTCAGGGCTATGAAAGGAACAAAGTGGCACCCTGAAACATGAGATGGTCATACCTGAGTGGACAAGCCTAAAAATCTTGAA
>NW_011889106.1:1624447-1632543 GCF_000151845.1 Pteropus vampyrus | reverse complement strand
TGGTATGTGAAATAGATCATATTCCCCTTAATAATATTTAAGTCAAATATAAAATTAGACTTTTAAATTGAGTAAGTGTGAGTTGTAACATGGCCAAAAGACTTGATGGGTAATTATGTTAGACACTTCTTTAGCACCATTTCAAATCCTTTTGTCCTCATTGCTTATTCCATCCACTGATACATCATCAAGTACCATGCAGACTTCCACCAGATTCATACAGGTTCAGCTGACTGTGCCTTATTATCTTCATTTTTTTTTATCCCAGAGCTTCTCTGATACCACAGCATAAGAGCCTGTAGGAAACCACTTAGTATCCATGCACGAGCAATCCAAAAGTGAGGGAGAGTAAATAGCCGGTAGAGTAATCTATGGCAAAAGCCCATATCTAAATACTTCTTTTCTTCTTTCCAGGGAAAATGGTTCTGGGATGCATTTCACAGTCTTCTTAGAGCTCTCAGGTCTGCATATCAGTTGTTATAATAGTAGTCAAATCAATAACTCATCCTTCTTCCATTTTTTATTACCCCTGAAAGCCCCAGTGCTCCCTAAGAACATATTCTCAAACTACTCATATGTAAACTTTTATCTCAGGGTCTGTTTTGGGGGGAATTCATGTTATGGTGGTTGGTAACAAGAATTGTCCTAAAAAGAAGAACTTTGGCATAAAATTTTAGAGTTATATTACTCACTGATCATACATGAGTCAACAAGAATTCCATTGCTGGTAGTGAGAGAAATAACTTACTAGCGATTGTATCATAATTACTTAATTATGATATCGATTGGGATCATTTGCAGGTAGACTATGTTATCGATTGGGATCATTTGCAGGTAGACTATGAAGCATTAAATTATTCTGTGCTATGGCACAGAAATGGTATGATTGTAATGGTAATTACAACTATAAAAATTTAAAAAAGAAAATGACATGTTCGGGCCAACCAAATATCAACTCAAGCCATGATTTGAAAGACAGATGGCCTCATTGGTGGCAATTACTGGATACTCATCTACCACAGCTATGGAGCTGACTTTCAGGATCTAATTGAAGAGTGGCAGAACAGCAAAGGTAGCCATCTGGAATGAGCTTCTATGGCAATGTCAGGGCTATGAAAGGAACAAAGTGGCACCCTGAAACATGAGATGGTCATACCTGAGTGGACAAGCCTAAAAATCTTGAATATTCAGTTTTCCCCTAATGTTTTACACTAACATGAACAACATTCTTCCCCTTGTTAGAAATGAACATTCTCTCCTTGCTGAGGACTCTGCAAAGACCTCACCTTAGCCAGGTGTCTTGCAAGATGTTTGTCTTTCTCAAGATCTGGCCCCTCTTCTTCTCATAGCCTCTAAGCCAACAACCAGGGTCAAGTTTCAGCACATTTTGAGCTAAAGTAAAGTCTCTGTGACAGGAGGAAATGACTTACACCCTAAAAAATTGCAGGATTAGGCAGATACACCAGAAGAAATTGGAAGAACAATAATCATGGTTATATTGATTGGAGCAAGTGTTGTAAATATAAATCTAGATAAAGGAAAATTTATTGCTGCTAAGACAGTCACATGTGACTCAAGATCCCATGTTCTGGCAAAGATACTTGGAGTTTTTCATAAAACTCCTTTAGGTTGGCTCCTTCAAGATTCAACAAAGATAATTGCCTAGAGTAAATGACATGAAGATGCCAGAAGTCCTTTGAAAAACAGTTGAGAAAGAAGTTAGAGGCCTAGAAAAGTGAGATTCACTGGTGAGGTAGACACCTGCATCTTTAAAAAGCTCAAAGGTAGTGGTTGTCCTATATAGGTTAGGGTTGAGAGGGAGATGCTGCCACTAAACTGAGCTCCCTAGTTTCTAGGGAGATGATGGGATTATAAAATGTTAGAGGCCAGGTGACAGCATTTAAATCTTATATGCAGGATGAATAGAATGACTTATCATATGAATGTCAGGCAGACTCTTTCTTTTATTATCCCAAATACTGGCCATAATAGCGTGGATGTGGTGGAAAAGGATAAACGTTATGCATAGACTCAATAACAAGGGCTTCCCTCTCTTCCATGCTCATCTAGCTACTGCTGCTGCTAAACTCCAAAAATGTCACTGCTTCTTGAAGAAACTAGCTTGCCGATAGAGGCTAGGCTGATTATATTGGAGCCCTTCCATTCTAGATGAGGTAGTAATTAATTTTTATTTAAATTGGCACCTACTACAAATATGGATTTGACATCCTTCCAAGAGCATCATCATCTGAGGGTTTACAAAATGTCTAAGATATCCACGCAGTATTCTGCATTATATTGCCTCAAACCACAGGATCAATTTTATGGCAAAGAAGATATGACAATGAGCACATGACAGTGGGATTTATGGAATTCCTCATATACCTCATCACTCAGAAGAAGCTAGTATGGTATAAAGTTGGGATGGCCTATTAAAGCTCTACTAAGGTGCTTTCTGAGGGAGGATAGCTTGAGTCATGGTCCTGGCTTCCAGGATACAGTGTATATATTGACTGATATTTGATTCCAGGTCCCCAGAGAATAGGAAGTGAAAATAGGATAATCCACCCTCATTATTACTCTCAATGATTTCCCTAAAGAGTAAGTTTAAAAGTCCAATAAACATATGAAAAAAATGCTAAACCTCATAAGTAATCAACAATTTCCAAGTTAAGACTTCGATGAAGTCCCTCTTTGCATTAATTATATTGGCAAACATTTTAAAAATCAGTTAATTATAAGTATTAAAGAAAAAATATATCAACAAGAACTCCTGCATACAGGCAGGAATGCAAATTAATGTGACATTTAATGAAAACTTTTTAACATTATATTTTAAACTCGGATAGTCACATACTCTATAGCAGCAATTCCAAATTTAGTTATATTCTCTAAAAAAGCTCTTGCCCATTAACAGGATATATACAACTCTCCCCGCAAGGTTTATCAAGAAGAGAATGAGTAAATTGTAGTATATTCATATACTGGAATAGTATACAACAGGAAAAAGGACAGATTACAAATATGCTAGACAACATGTATGTGTCTCAAAAACATAATATCAAGTAAAGGAAACAAGCCACAAAGGAGTACAGCCAGTAATATTCCTTTTACATAAGTCCATAAAGCAAGCAAAACTAAACCATAGAGTAGGGAATCATACATGTAGTAAGGATAGTGGTTATCTTTAGAGAAAAGGCTGTGAATTGGGTGGCATATATGGGGGTTCTCTGAGGTGTTGGCAATGTTCTGTTCCTTGGCAAGGGTAGCAGTTTTATTACACATTTATATTTTATTAATTCCTCTGTTTATAGACTATAGTTCATTATAATAAGTTTTAAAAAAGTTGTCTGGGATAACCAGGAGCCGCACAACTAAGTCTGTGGCAGGTTAGTTGAAGTTAGTTGAAATTCAGTTAGCAGAAATTTTGTAATTGAATAATGATTGGCAAAATGCTCTTTATAAGGAATCATTTTTTTTTCCTTATTTAAAGTTAAATACTTTAAAATGTTTAGAAAATTGCCAAAGAAACAAGAGAGAAGAGCTAAAAACAAGAGGTTTTATAAGGCAAAAAGAAAAAAAAAAGAAAAATAAAGCAAGAGTGTTTAATATATTTTCAGCAAGGCTTTGTAAAACGAACTGCATAAGTTACCTGTATTCTTTGTGAGTGTATATGACCAACACAATCTAGTTATAAAGAAGGGAAGAACTGTGACATAATAGACAATTTCAAACAAGTCAAAATGTATGTTATATTTCGTACATAAGTCCTTTTTTTTCAATATACAGACTAAAGGAAACCATTTTTTAATGCTATATCAATTCACACCTCCAAGTAAATATTTATTTTATATAGCATTAAACAGCTATTTAAAGAATATTGATTTCAGAGAAGGCAAAATTATGAGCCTGTATATTGGATTAGTCCAGACTTGATCATTTTTTTTCCCTATTTTTATTCATTCTTCTCATATAGAAGAATAAACTCTCTACATTGGCTTAGGTTTAGTTTTATTTATCTGCTTTAATAACTACTTTAATAACTTCAAGTATAAAATTAAATTTAAAATGAGGAAAATATTGACTATTTACTTTATATGCCAAGATTTTTTTGCAAGTTTAATGGTAAGTACTCAAAAAATTACACATTGAAAGATGGACAACATTCTCTATGCTAATAATAAATATATTATCATGTTAGATACAGCCCTAGGAAATTAATACAGTCACCATATCCTACAAGCTCCTTATCCCACAGAAAAAAAGGTAAAATAGCAATATCAAATATTTGTATTACAATAACGTATTCCTAAATAGATAAAAGAAGTCCATCATCTTGACTTTTCATCCAATTTAGAAAAAAAAAATAATGTAGATAAATCTATATCTAAATTAGTTATTTTCAAACTTGAGCCATAACCCTTTGGATATGAGGAACCATCAGAATCTCAGACTCAGGTTATGTGTATACAAGGTCACAATAATACTCATGGCCAACACATGATGGTTTTCAGGTGCCATCTACTATTATTGGATTTCCAACCTCTAAAATCTAAAGTAGTTTCTGGAAATCTTTAGAATCATGTCTTATCTATATCTAGCAGTAAGCTCTTTCAAGTTTTTCTGCTCTGGTCTGATTGTCAAGTCTTCTTGCTGTGCTGCTATTGCCCTTTCTAAGAATGTTAACACATCTAGGAATATCCATTTTTTGCTAATGACCACCTTGAGTACTCAGCATATTAAAGCTTTACTGTGTAAAGCTGCAGAGAAGGGATAGCATGAATAGCTCTACTGACAATTTTATGCTTCAGTTATGTCAATTAGGCCTCAAAGTCCTACTTTCCCCAAAGTCTTACAAAATCTTTTTGTGAGCATAGCTATTTCATCTTGGCATAAAAGAACAAGTCTGGCCAAGAAAAGGAGTAGACACAATATAAATATAAACATTAGTATGAAAAAGGGAATATACTTATATATTCAGAAGAGATTTAAAATTAGAGACCGGGTATACATTTATATTTTAGATGAAATTGATAATTTTTCAGAATAAATTTCCAAAGATAATTTGTGACAAATTAGAAAATACAAATATACTAAGACCCATAGAATTAACAGAAAATCATATAAAAACTCTATGCCCCATGGCCAATTATATAATCTTGTGGCATTATTCAGTCCTCCACCCTTTTCTGTTTTATTTATTTATTTTAGGCGAGGCAACCCTTGGTTGACCTCACAGATTGCAAGGACCTTGTCAGCTTATAATCCCTTATTTTTAATTTTTAATTTTTATTTTTTTACACCTACAACACCTGGTCTTCCCAGGTGGTCTCCCATCCAAGTACTAACCAGGCCCGACCCTGCTTAGTTTATGAGATCAGACAGGATCGGGCTTGTTCAGGGTGGCATGGCGGTAGACCCTCACTCCTTTTTGTATAAAGAAGATTAATATATCCCCATACATAGTGTGTTGTCAGCCTCTGGTGGTAGAGTATTTATCTCTATCTCATTGCCTTTGGGCTGAGCTAATGAAATTTGAACAGAGATAATACATGTCACATCTGAGCAGAGGATTGAAGGGAAATCATTATTTCCTAGTCTTTCCTGACCTTCTATGCCATGAGAGTGGGTATATCATGCATGGATTTCTTTCTTCAACTGTGTTTTTGAATGAAAAGACACAGGGCTGCCTCCACAGGAACACAGCAGGAAACAGTAAATTACTCACTCAGGATGTAAACAAGGAATATTTAACAAAGCTGATAGCACCTCTTTCAAATGGCGCCGAGCCCAAATACTTTCATATAAAATTTTATCAAAATCCAACACCATAAATTTTCTTCTGGTATTTTGTAGATATTCTGCTTTTTCACTTTTTATTTCCTCTCTGCATAAAAATACATTGAGAATGGTTTATTTATTTGTTATTCAAATGATTAGTGTTTATTTGTCTAGTTCTAGTTCCATTACATATTGATTAGAAAATATGTTCTGTGCTATTTGTACCTTCTGCAATTTGTTGTCATTTTTTTCTGTGGCCTATTAGTACTATTTTTATTCAAGTTTAATGGACATTAAAAAAGAAAAGCATAGCCTCAGTTTTCAAGCATAAAACTTCACATTAGATGTATCTAATTTATTGTTACTTAGATCCTGCATTTCCTTATTTTTTTACTCTGAATTTGTCATGAATGAGGTGAGTTAAAATCTAATAATATTATTATTGTGTTTATATACAGCGTTCTCTGACTTGCGATGGTTTGACATGATTTTTCAACTTCGCAATGATGGAAAAGTGATATGCAAAATACATTACATGAGATATTCAAACCCTTTATTATAAAATAGGCTTCATGTTAGATAATGAGCCAAGAGTTTTTCCAGGTTATAGGATTATGAATATTTTCTTCTCTTTGCTCTTCTGCACTTTTTCATACTTTCTGTGGTCATTCATTTATCCAACTAATATATTTTGAGCAGCTATTATATTCCGGATGCTGGAAACATAGCAGTAACATAAACAGATAATTTCTGGCCCACATTTACTTAAACATATGAGTACCATGCATACTACTTTATATGATGATAAATGTTATGGAGAAAAAAAAAATCTAGGAAGGAGAATAGACTGGTGGCATTAGAGCAGCAGTGTTGCTATTTTAAAGAGAATAAAGTTCTCATTGAGAAGGTAATAACTGAAAAGTACCTGAAGGAAATGAAAGAAAGAGCCATGAAAATTCTGGGGCAAGAGCATTCCTGGCAGAGAGAAAACAAGTGCGAAGTCCTTGAGTTGGACACATACCTAAAATGGTCAATGAATGGTCAGGAGGCCAGTGTGGCTGAACCAGTTTGAGCGAGGAGGAGAGTAGTAGGGGATGAAGTCAGAGAGGTTAATGTGTGCAAATCGCACTGTGCAATCTGAGTCTGAATATTTAGTACATTTGTCATTAAAAAATGCATTATAAAAAGTAAAAAGGAAAAAAACAGTTTCAAAAACCTCCTAAAACTGTTGAAATAAACATTACACAGAGAATTATAAATATATTCATCTAGTGAAATGAGAGCATCAAAATTATTTAACAAGATCTTTGGTAAGGTCTCTAAGTGTGATATCACAAAGTTGAGGAAATGTTAGGAACATTATCGAATTATCTTGGATAAAATCAGTCTACTTTTATGAATATGGTTTTCTCATTTACTGGCTATTTTAATACAAATTAAATCTAAATTAAAAGCTAAGATTAGGTTCCAGCACTTAGACTGGATGTTTTACTACATTACCAGTCAACAATGTCTCCATCCAAATAAATCCTATCTCCAATTCTTTCATTAGAAATTCAATTTTCAAAATAAAAATGATCATTTTCATTTTTAAAAATTCTTGCCGAGCCAAAAGCTTATTCCAAATTCCAACTTGAATTAATTTAACCCACAGAGATAAGGGAGACTGAGAGTCATAAATTAAAAATAAACATTTCTATTGAAAAATTATAAATACCTTCAAACTATGAGGATAACACAGATATTAACCCGACAAAGTACAAAAGCATGCCAATTGCCTAAATGACATGGCTGTCTTCAGTGTGGGTTCAAACACGTCCTAAGATTAATGAAATACACAAGTTTTCTCTCTCCATTAGCTTTCTCTACATTCCTTTACAGGCCAAGAGAAGGGAAACCGGCAATGGCAAGAGATATTTAGGAATTTCTCATAAAAATGTGCCACTCTGCCTTCAGAAGTAAACTTTGGAGGGCACTGCATGGACTATGTTTAAAATAATATTTGTATTTACTCCCTGCTCTATCCTATTCCTCTGAAAGAAAAGTAGATTAATAAGAAAATATATCTTGTCTTTTTTTCTTTGTAACGTCCTCCATTCCCACATGCACACAGTTTATTACTGTTGAATAAAATCTTGCAACTCTAAAGACTGATACCTCTCCAAATTCATGGTCTCTAACCTCATTGGGGCCCTCAAAACCTCTCGGCAGTCCTTTTACTCACCCTTGAACATCTCCCATTTACATTCCCCTCAGCCAACTATTAGAAATCTTCACAATTCTATGCAAATCTTCCATCCCTTCCCTCTTGGTAT
>NW_011889106.1:1617019-1623447 GCF_000151845.1 Pteropus vampyrus | reverse complement strand
TAATAAAATCCCATAAAGTAGTTGTAATGAACAAACTTGATATACATATATGTAATATCTAATTGTATCAACATGGATAGATCCTAGAATTTTATAATTCAGTGAAAAACAAAAGTTGCAGAACAACTTGTGTAATTATATACAATATAATTATATGTGACTTTTAAATAAAATAATAAAACGCAGAAAAAATAAAATCTAGACTATCAAGTGTGCATTCTCAACTTTCAGTGCCAAACACCTACAGATGTATCCCTACTCACACCCCAAATCATCTCCTTTCTCCAATTTCAGAAGATGAGGTATCTTTCCTCCTCTTTAAAACTAACCTTTCAACCTATACTTTCCTTCTTGCTTTACACGCATTTCTTAATTTTTTTTAGCTTTTGTACGTCTTGCTTTTAAAAAACAGCTTTTCGAAGTATAATTTACATACCATGAAATTCACTCAATTTAAGAGTACAAGTGAATTTAAAGTTGACAAAGACCACTACAATTCAGTTTTAGAACATTTCCATCACCACAAAACAAATGGGAATCCTCTGACTTTTCATTGATACCTATTATCTAGTAAATCTGTGGCCTATGTCTCTATACATGATGTGCTGGATATGGTCTGATTGCTCCTCTTCTAGGTTTTCCATCCTTTTCCACTTTGTTCTCTGTCTTGAGAATGAAACACGTAGGTTATGCCAACAGATGGGCTTGCATGCCCTCTGGTTTCCAGTTAGGTTCAACCGTGAGAAGATACATCAAGAGATTGGATGAAAGAAGGAATGTAGAGCCAGGGTTCCTAACTCCTTATTTGTGAAGTCACATCTTCTATGCGCCCCTCTACATAAGATCATGGGTACTTGTAAGGTGTTTTGCTTTACCATACTCTCTCTTTCCAGCTTCTGGTAACTATTGCCTACCCTTGTCTCTCAGAGCAAGGGGTGATGACACATTACTGCTACCCTTCGTTCCAGCATAATCCCTGGCAATTCCTATATATCTTTCCCATACCTTTGCAATTAGCTTCTTTGTAAATAATCCCTCCTTGAATTATTCTAATATTAATGTGATATTTATTTTCTTTTGGGACCCCAGTGGGTATTCCTGACTTTCCATACCCCCAATCCAAACATGAGACCAATATTCTAATATATTACTAGGCATCTCCATTTCAGGAGGAGAGAGCAGTGGTGTTGGGCTCTAGCTGAGGTTCTCCCTGTGCACTGAGTTCTTTAATATCGAAAAAAAGAATTAGCACTACTCCCTGTCCCTTCTGACTGGTCTGGGTGTTGCTTGATGAAGCTTAAGCTGATTTTATTTTTACAATTTAATTTATTCAATTTATTAGTGCTTCATTTGTATTTTTATTTGCCCACTGGATTTCTCCTTTAGACACTTTATTTCTGAATATTTTAGAAGTAAATCTCTCTTAGTTAAGCACTCAAAATAAAAACACAAAAAGGTTAGTTTTTATCCTAGAGTAGACCTTTCTCTCAGTTGTGTACTCTCATGTGACTTTCTGCCCCCTAGTGTTAATATATTTTAAAAATTGCTTGTCGATAGGAAACAACATTTCAATCTAATTGACAGTAAAGAACTGTGCATTTCATTTCCTAAGTGTAAGCTAATTTTTACGGTGTTTCATTAACATTAAAAAAGGGAGAGAGAGAGAGGGAGGGAGAGAAAGAGAGAGAGAGAGAGAGAGAGAGAGAGAGAGAGAGAGAGAGAGATGCTGCTAACCAGAGAAGTTCATGTGCAGGATGTGTTTTTTTTCAAGTGGACTATTTCAGTGGAGGAGATGATAGGGATGCGAATGGGGAGTGGAAATGTCATTACCAGAGACAGTTCTGACTGCAGCAGGAAGGCATTTGATTAACCGACTATAAGAGAGAAAGTTTAATAAATAATGAGGAATCAAAGAAGACCACCTTTGACAATAGATATTAAATAATGTTTAATGAAGAACATAACTGGAAATTGAGAAATCTCAAGTATATTGAAGAGACTTAAGCATATATTAGGTATGGTGTTCAAACAAGTTATAAAATCTAAAACTAATATGAGACATTTAAATTCAAATTTGAATAGAATTAATATAACAATTAACTATGTAGCTTGAATAATGCAAAACAAGCAATGTCAATTAATGTTGCTAGGAAAACACTTTTCATTGGACATCGCTTTTATTTAGCTCTAGAGAGTAAAAGGCCCTGGCTAAGTATCAATCTTAGATTTGTAGCCTTGCTACCTAATATGGTAGGGAAAAGAAAACCTGTCCACTTCCACTTCTGTTTGTAATGTGAAAGAAGGCACTCTGATCTATCATTACTGTGCATAATGAAGGATTCCTCCTAAGTAGGAATTAGGCATTTGGATGCTGGACAGCTTCCCCCCCACACACACTCTCATAGTAATGAAAAAATATAATTTATTATTTCAGGCTTTGAATCTTTCCCAAACACTAACCAAAGGACTTCTCCAAGTGGCCTGCCATACCCCAGTACATCTACCTATTCACTGGGCCTCAATCTTTTGAGGCATGATTTATCTTGATACTGGTTGAGTACTATATTTTGACAGGAAAGATTTTAGAGATTATCACATCAAACTTTATAATAACTAGGACCTGTTGACTTTAAGTTCAGTGCAAAAGAATACTATTAAATTACACTTTTTAAGTAATACCTAAAAGGGAATAATGTGCCTATTGTAAATATACTATTACATAATTTGAAATACAATTTAATTTTCTTGCATGTCTTATCATTTTTAATTTGTAGCATAAAATTTTATTGGATGCTGCATCATACTTATTTTCAGAATACATTATTCAAAGTCAAAATATGACTAAATGTAAGAATATGCATCAAAACTCTCTCCCTATAAACTGAGGTAAAGCATAGAGATATAATTTCGTAATAGCTAGTTTAAACATCTATTAATATCAAGATTTGTTTATATTATTTTTCTTATTTTTAATAGACAAAATAATATCCAATAAATTAGAATAATTTGAAAGACTATACAATGCAGTCTTGTTCATTAGAGTTTAGGAATTTGGTACCATGTGCTGCTACTACAGCAGCAGCAGCAGCATTGTCATACCACATTGCTTTTCC
Source organism: Pteropus vampyrus (assembly GCF_000151845.1). NCBI lineage: Eukaryota > Metazoa > Chordata > Mammalia > Chiroptera > Pteropodidae > Pteropus > Pteropus vampyrus. Next base: position 1,620,334 of record NW_011889106.1, on the reverse strand, counting down.
AGAGTATTCACTTACTATCATGTTCCTCAAAATTTCTCAGTGAAATCAGTAGGGCTGATTAATTATTTCCATTTGTCAGTTGAGGAAAGTGTGGCAACTTCCAGTGACTTGCATAAGATCACAAAGTTTCTAACACAGTATACACTAAAACATCAGCCTTCTGACTTGAAACCAGTGACCTTTGCATTTCAATAAAGTATACAAAGTGTATTTACTGTGAACTAGTGAGAAAAAATAAAGCAAAAGAAGTATCTAGAAATGTATCATTGTCTAACTAATAGTTTGATTGTTTCAGTAGCGAAAACAAACAAACAAACAAATAAAAAAAACGTATTTTGGACAAATTTGTTAATTTACAGTTTTTCTGTCTTATTTACTTAATCCTTTAAATAGCCAGGCATACATAAAAGAGGTATATACGACTTTGAAACTACGAAATGAGCCATAGTTACTCAGATCTTCCAAACATTTTAATAATAACATAATATTAGCTAACATGAACATAGAACTTACTATGTATCAGTCGCTAAACTTTGCACTGTATGTATACTAATATATTTGATTTACACTGTACTTCTATCAGGTAAATATTCTTGTCACTCCACTTAAAAATCAGGAAACTGAGGCTCAAAGAGTTAAAATATTTTTTCCAAAGTCACAAGAGTTTCAGAACCAATATTCAAACTTGAGCAGTCTGGCACCAGTATCTGCCCTCTAAAGCACTATAATATATATTATTATCCACATTTTACAAATAAAGAAGATGAGGTGCAGAGGTTAGTTGCTCAAGGTCAGGAGTCAGTATACGAACTCCAAGAGTCTGGATCTGGAGTTCAGAATCTTAACAATTATACTGTACTGGAAAAACAGCTGCCTTTAATTTTTAATTATACAGAGATTTATTTCACTGGTTCACAACTAGGGGAAATTTTGCCCCCAGGGACATTTGGCAATGTCTGGAGATGTTCTTGGTTTTTACAACATGGGGGAGAGGGATGAGAGAAAGATGCCACTGGCTTCTAGGGGCCAGGAATGCTGCTAACTATCCTGTGATCTAAAATATAGCCCCTACAACAAAGGGTTTTTGGGCCCTAAATGTTAACAGTACCAAGGTTGAGAAACTTAATTTTTACTGCTATTATCTTTGTTTATATATACAAGCAAGTTTAAGTATATTTTGAGATATCATTCTGTTTGTAACAAAATAATTTTTAAATATTCTAATAATATCAAATGAAACAATACCACAACTAAAAAGTATAGAATAACTTAAGTTTGAAAACTGTCTCTAAAATTTATATTTAAATATTTATTTTACAAATTTTATTTTTAAAATTCTAAGTTGGTGATAACAAAATTCTCATCTAGGCAAACTTTCAGTTATGTGAGGAGTTGGGGAAGGAGATTTGGAAAAATTTGTTAACACCTTCCCCTAAATTCAAAACCTAAAACATAACCATCCCAGAAGATGAGAGCTAGTTCTGTTTTGTTTTGCTTTGTTTTGTTTTATTTTCTAGTAAGTTTCCAGTCACTCATATAAACATGTTTTAGTGCTTTCCTTTATATGAAAAAAGTGGTGGAAAGCAAACTAGTCTTGCAAATAATTACTTGAGACTCAATGGGATGGGAGGATTAGTGAGAATTCTCTTTCTTGCACAAATCCAGAGGGTAAATTACTACATGTTCCTGAGCTTTAAAAGAAAATTTTGAGTTGATTTGTTTTAGCATCATTTTCAGAGGAACTACATTTTAATTATCTAGTTTGTTTTCTGGTCAATATTTCAGGATTAGCAGTTTGTCTGGTATAAGGAACTTAATAAACATTATTGGATAATAGTGAAGATGATGATTCTGATGACAATGATGTCAGTGAAATACCATTGGGAAAATAAATTCATGTATGACAATATTAATTCAAAATAGTTCTTGTATTTCAAGCCATGGAAGAAATAACCCACTTGTACAACGCAGTAGGTGGCTAATTCACTCTGTACATGTAGTTAATTTATAACACACATCATAACCTAAGTAATTTGGGACTATAAATATGTAAATGATGCAATAAAATGTTTTACACGGTATTCTAAACAATAGAATTTCTTAGTTCTGTGCTTGCATAATTAAGAGTTCCTTTTTAAAATATATAACATTTGGTCAGCAATGGCCTCAAGGAGCAAAACCATTAAATAATAATATAGCTAGCTCTTCTTAATTATTATACAACTATTTACAAAATAGCTGCAGATAAATAATTGAGTAAGTAAACAACTGATAATTAAAATCAGACTAAATTACAAAGAATTATAGTTTAATGGATACCACCTTACAGGCTTGAATACACTGTGACACGGGAAAGAAACTTTTACTGAGATAGTTGATAGCCATAGATATATTTCATTGAATAAAAAAACATAGACATACATTTAACTAAAGGTGCTCTTGCATTATTTAGAATCAGAGTTATATGTTATTTTGCAAGTTTATAATAGATGGTACTTTATTTTTTCCATGAGCTTCATTCATAGGTTAAGGTCATTTTACGATTCCTGATAATGCTGTTCTAAGACAATTTAGAGACGACAAATATTCTTTCCCTGTCTATTTCTCTCCATCTATCAATGACTAGCGTTACTGCAAACTTTTCTATATCAAATTATAAAAAAATATTTCCAGGTCAACAAGAGTTTTGAAAGAAGTCATAGCAAATAGCTATTATAGAAGATACTCAGAATGATATATATTTCTCACTTTATTTGTGTGTGTGTATACTTTGAATGAAAAATGAGAATGAACAACTTTACTTGGATCACATTAAAGGGACAGGTACATGGTCATCTCTTCAGTAGAAACAGATTTCTAGTCTCCTTTCACATAAATTCAAGAACAAGAGCCTTTTGCTAATCTCTCTGGTCATTTATTTTGCTTCAGTTATTTTCCTTGACTTATGGCTACTAAAAAAAAAAAAAGCCTTAGATGTGCAGAATGTGGATTGATATCTAGAAAAATTCACTTTGCTCTATAGCACAAATATACTATATCTATTAACGAATATACAAGACATAATTTCACAGGAAGGAGGGGACAGAGCTGAGAGGAAACAACAGTGAAGTTAAAACACAAAATGGTGGAGTCTATCAAGAGAAGGAAGAGCTAGTCTCTTTTAAGCAAGATTAAATTCCTTACTACCTGTATGGTCTATGAGATTAATATCTATATTATATACACACACGCACATACATACATACATATATCTTCTCAGTAATTTCAAACTTCCTTTTTTAATATTAAATTGTTATTTTTATTAAAAATTATCAG
>NW_011889106.1:1616653-1616969 GCF_000151845.1 Pteropus vampyrus | reverse complement strand
GTGATATTGATTAATAAAATCAAGTAAGTTTCAAGTGTGCGATTCACCAGTATGTCTCATATGTATTGCATTGTATGTTCACCATCCAAATTTAGATTTCCTTCCATCCTCGAATATTTGACTCCCCTTATAGGTATCTACCTCTTCCCTCACCCTCTTCCCTCTGGTAACCACTAATTCACTGTCCATGTCCATGAGGCTCTGTTTATTTGTCATGTGTATTTGTTACTTTTAGTTGTATATCCCACATATGAGTAAAATCATATGATTCTCAACTTTTTCTGTTTGACTTATTTCATTTAGCATGACAATATCA